>NC_090026.1:50783216-51058216 GCF_037176765.1 Anolis sagrei | reverse complement strand
CTCATCTGGTATCACCCACGGATTGAGGTGTTGGGTTTGAGCCTGCCACTTTTGAACTCTCGCTTGCTGGGGTGTTCCAGCGAGTGTCTCTGTAGATCTAAGAAAACTATTTCTTGATTTAAGTAATTGACGTGTTGGCTGATACCCAAACAGGGGATGAGCTGGAGCTGTCATTGCCTTGGTCCTTTTACTATTGGCTGCTACTTCCCGGCGGATGTCAGGTGGTGCAATACCAGCTAAGCAGTGTCCTTTTTCCAGTGGTGTAGGGCGTAGACACCCTATGATAATGCGGCATGTCTCATTAAGAGCCACATCCACTCTTTTAGTGTGGTGAGATGTGTTCCACACTGGGCATGCGTACTCAGCAGCAGGGTAGCATAGCGCAAGGGCAGATGTCTTCACTGTGTCCGGTTGTGATCCCCAGGTTGTGCCAGTCAGCTTGCGTATGATATTGTTTCTAGCACCCACTTTTTGCTTGATATTCAGGCTGTGCTTCTTGTAGGTCAGAGCACGGTCCAGGGTGACTCCCGGGTATTTGGGTGTGTTGCAATGCTCCAGTGGGATTCCTTCCTGGGTTGTCCTCAGAGCTCGGGATGCTTGTCTGTTCTTAAGGTGAAAAGCACATGTCTGTGTTTTAGATGGATTAGGGATCAGCTGGTTTTCCCTGTAATAGGCAGTAAGAGCACCTAGAGCTTCGGAGAGCTTCTGTTCAACCATCTCAAAGCTCCCTGCTTGAGCGGTAATGGCACGATCATCAGCATAGATGAAACTCTCTGTCCCTTCTGGCAGTGGCTGGTCATTTGTGTAGATGTTGAACATGGATGGAGCAAGCACGCTCCCCTGAGGCAGGCCGTTCTTCTGTTTCCGCCATCTGCTTCTGCTTGCTTCTGGGGTGAGAATCAATGGCTGATACCAAGTGAGAGACTCCCCCCGGGCACACAGAAAACTGGGTGACTTGGAAGGCGCTGAACAGACTGCGCTCTGGCACCACGAGATGCAGAGCCAACTTTAAAAAATGGGGCTACGAAGTGGAATCCACGACATATGAGTGTGGAGAAGAGCAAACCACTGACCACCTGCTGCAATGCAACCTGAGCCCTGCTACATGCACAATGGAGGACCTCCATGCGGCAACACCAGAGGCACTCCAAGTGGCCAGAAACTGGTCAAAGGACATTTAATCAACTACCAAGCTTGCAAACTTTGTGATTTGTTTGTTTGTTTGTTTTGTTAAAAATGTAATACAACTGTCTGGTTGCTCCTGACACGATAAATAAATACATAAATAAATAAAGGAAGGAACAGACTGTGAATCTCCGATTAGCTGCACAACTAGGACACATTGTAATTTGCCCATATGAATTCTGACTGAACACATTTTCAATTCAATTCATTTCTGGCTCTATCACCAAAAACTTTTAAAAAATGAGTGTTGTGTTGCATTTTTTCCCCTTTTGAGATAGATCACTTTTTCCATGTGATGGAGTGCAACAAGATTTTTAACATAGTGAGAGAAGAATTTCAGGAGGAGGATAATGAAAAGATTCCCCTGCTTCACCCTTACATTTGTACATTTATTTATTTATTTACAGTACTAGCTGTTCCCTGCCACGCATTGCTGTGGCCCAGTCTGGTGATCTGGAAAATAAAGTAATGGTTTCTAATATATGTAATTCCTTTATGCTTATGGGTAAACAGTATTCCTTGTTGTTTCTATGTCAGTGTTGATGTGGAGATTGTCTAGTTTGCCTCCTCTGGAACATGTGACATATAATTCTCCTTCTTTAGGGGTCCCTTTCAAATCTATGATACTATTATCTCTCTGTGTGTGAATCATATCTACCTATATGTATGGTTGGATGGCACTTCGTTTGATTACATTTTCTTGCCCTGGTGAAGGGAGTTGGACTAGATAGCCTTAAGTATGGTGGTTGTGTGTGGGAAGTTTGCCCCAATTCTGTTGTTGGTGGAGTTCAGCAAGCTCTTTGATTGTAGGTGAACTATAAATCCCAGAAACTACAACTCCCAAATGTCAGGGTCTATTTCCCCCAAACTCCACCAGTATTCACATTTGGGCAAATTGAGGATTCGTGCCAAGTTTGGTCCAGATCCATCATTGTTTGAGTCCAAAGTGCTCTCTGGATGTAGGTGAACTACAACTCCCAAACTCAAGGTCTCTGCCCACCAAACCCTTGTAGTATTTTCTGTTGGTCATGGGAGTTCTATGTCCCAAGATTGGTTCAATTCCATCACCGGTGGTATTCAGAATGCTCTTTGATTGTAGGTGAACTATAAATCCCAGCAACTACAACTCCCAAATGACAAAATCAATTTTTTGAGTGAAGGACATACATTGGGTTGTTCGGTGTCTTGTGTCCAAATTTGGTGTCAATTCATCCAGTGGTTTTTGAGTTCTGTTAATCCCACAAATGAACATTACATTTTTATTTATATAGATTTAAAACAAAGGATCTTAGAATCAAAGAGTTGGAAGAGACCTCATGGGCCATCCAGTCCAACCCCCTGCCAAGAAGCAGAAATATTGCATTCAAATCACCCCTGACAGATGGCGATCCAGCCTCTGTTTAAACGCTTCAACTGTTTAAAAGGATGAGAAAAGCCTTTCCTTTCCTATGTGTCTTTCTGGCTATAAAATGGGTTATATGTTAGTTATTATTAGAAAAAATGTAGTATTGTTATGAGCCTTCAGTTTATTTCTAAGTTATGACCTGCTTAGGACAATCTTATCACTTGGCAAGATTTTTGATGGCAAGTTGCCATTGCCTTCTTTTGAGGCTAAGTTGGAATTGCCTAAGGTCACCGAGTGAGTTTCTATGAGTGAACAGATTTGAGTCCCAAATTCCTAGTCTCACAAATCACTATACCATGCTGGTTCTCTGGATGGATGATATCCATACATAACTGGATGTGATCGCACACTGTACACATGTCTATAACAGAGACTAAACAGAAAAATTGAGCTTGTCTCAAATTCTTTATTTTGCACCAGTCAAGGAAGAAACACTTAAGAAAATAATAATAAATGTCTCACTACTGATACAATGGAGAAACTGTAGTTCATTGTCTTATTGCACTAAATTCTTGTTCTAATCCACATAACACAAAATCTAACAAAATAAAATCAGTTTTCACCTCAAACATTATCAGCATCTTATTTTAAAAACTTCTGCAAGGTGACAAATTACAGTATAAACTTCCACAATATTGGCTGATTTTGTAAACACTAAAAAAGGCAGTTGGACACCATGATATTGCCACACAAATGCTACCAAATCCAAGCTGTTTCAAATGTGTAACACGCCACCCTCTTCAGTCCTCTCTGCAAAAAAATGTGCTACTAGGCATAAAGCATCCACATCAAATTGCTGCTTAGTAAAGAAACAACAGAAATATATTTTAAATACTAAATTGCAAAATCTTCTCTACTTACTAAGTCTAAAAGGTGGCATTTGCTGAGTAGGAAGTACAGGAACCTAAAGTAAGAATCACTAGCTGTATATGCAGGTGTTCAAAAGATTCAACTCTGCAAAAGTTGTTATAGAAGGCTTGCAACTAAAGAAAACTTAAAAATGTAAAAGCCTAGCATTTGTTCAAATCTTTTTGTAGAGGATCACCAGGATGACCTTGTACTGAATAGAATTTCATTCAGGTTAACATCTTCCTACAGTTTTGCATACAAACCTAAATCATATTGATATATAGTTC
This sequence comes from Anolis sagrei, assembly GCF_037176765.1. Lineage (NCBI taxonomy): Eukaryota > Metazoa > Chordata > Lepidosauria > Squamata > Anolidae > Anolis > Anolis sagrei. Next base: position 51,054,490 of record NC_090026.1, on the reverse strand, counting down.
TGTATAGGAAGATATGAAGCACCAAGATCAGAAACTCACTAATGGTAGCATGGAAACTCCTCAGTTTTTACTTGTCCTGTACAGGTATAGTTGGCCTATGAAGCCCTTTTCATTAGTTCTGATTTGTTGCTTAAGATCATTGCAACACAATTAAAACATCACACTAGTTTTACTTAATAAATCCAAATGTCAAATGTATTGTGTGCAGGCCCAGCACCAAAACACTTTCACATCCATATTATTTGTGCAGATGTCATTCTTTAGGGAACACAGCACCAACTTCAAACCATTGAAGACAGTGCTACCAAGATATAATCATTAGTAACCTATTGTTCATCAGGTCATTATTTCAGTCTTCAAATAATCAAAATGGTGGTGCAAAGGCTACAAATCCCACAACTCCCATTATGCAGCACTGTTCTCACTTCCTATTTCCAAGGTTTTTCTTCTGGGACAATATTGCAGGCTTTCTTGGGGGGAAAAACCCAGCCATCTGAGAGCACTCAATTCATAGATCAAAAAAACCAAGACACCAAGAGCTGAACAAGTCTGGCTGTCAGGTCCCTTGCTATGAGGAATGCTAATAAGGTCACACACACCAGTTCAGAGACCAAGGAAATATTATTGAGGAAATACGTTTGCTGGAGGATAACAAGGGATCAATTCTTTCATGTTGCTCCTACCTGAAGTTTCACAGATCTTGGATTATTTCAGTACTGAAATCTTCTATCAAACAGCAAATAGTGAAATATATGTGTGAGTGGGATTCTAACCCATCAAAATATTATTGCCATTATGCTGCACAACAAGAGCCTCATTACAGCTCCGCATTTTAAGAGGAATTAAGTTGGGGTCATTACGTGCAAATATTTATTGGAGATAGCGGCAGTTTCCAATATCTCAGGGATGTCAGGGTCTACTACACGAAAGTACATTAGAGGAGATCTAAGGATACAAAACCTCTATCAACAGCAGAGTATAAGTTACATCCATGGCTCAAGAGACTTTGTAATGTATCCTCTGCCTCGCCTTTAAATTAAAATGGATTCCCGATGGCTGGTTTTCATTGCACTAAGCAAGTGGTCAGTCTAGTCTTCAAAATCCGTTTACCATGGGAGAAGACATGTGGCTTTGGGGTAAAACATACAGCAAACCAAAGAGGTACCGAACATGGCAGGCTCAGTAACCAATCTCTTCCGCTTCTTCCCAGGAAGAATTTGTTTTCAAATTCACGATCTTCCAAATTTTCCCAGCCAGGCTATACAGCAAGGAGTGGGATGCTACCCTATTCATGCACAAGATTCTTCCCTTTATGCCTCATGATACAGAACAAGTGCAAAAGTCAAGGGAAGATTACTGTTTATTTGCCACGGGAACTGGAAGAATCCATCTGATTCAGCTCTGACTGATCCAATAGTTCAAAGTCATCACCTTCCGCATCTGTGTCCAGCTCTGAGCTGGATGTCCGGAGGAAAGCCTTGGCACTTTGTCGCCGTCTGCTTCCATGAGTTGAACCTGACTGGGAGGCTCCTGACAAAGCCAGTTGGATCATCCCCCTGGTTACAAAACCAGCTAAGTCACCTTTAAGGTTTTGCATCAATGGTACATCACCCAAAAGGAGCTGTGAGGCCACTTCCTGCTGCTCACGGGTAAGACCAAGTTCTTCCTGGCCCCGTGTACGGGGGGCAAGGCTTGGAATGCCAATACTGGTGTCATCTTCATCATCAATGCCAGTCACCTCAGGATTGATGGAAGGGAAATCAGGAAGATCTCTGGCAAAGGATTCCTCAGGGTCACTATGGCCATCAAAGTCTAAAGACAGAAAGGTAATGTAGCAATTAAAACCATGACGTGGCCTCTGCATTAGCCATCAAACTGGTTTCAGTTAATTTAAAGAATATGCAACATTTTCATTTAAGTTATACTTTTTCTTGCCATAATCCAGGTATATTTACTAGCAGCCAAAGTATCTGAAATCTATCTGCAAATATCTGGCATAAATTACTCCCTTTACACAAGAAAAAAACAAGGATTCTCTACCATAGCAGACAAGAACTAACCAGTACATTTCCCTGAATTCTTGTAGTGAAAATGAATTGAAAAGCCATATCTGAGGCAGGTGCCTTGGACTGTTCAGTCTTCAAGACGTCCTTAACAGGATTTAGTATAGAATGGGATCCCTTAGGGCAGGGGTCCTCAAACTTTTTTAAACAGAAGGCCAGGTCACAGTTCCTCAAACTGTTGGAGGTCCGGATTATAATTTGAAAAAAGCATGAATGAATTCCTATCCACACTGCACATGTTTTATTTGTAGTGCAAAAACATTTAAAACAATAAATTTAAATGAAGAACAATTTTAACAAATATAAACTTATCAGTATTTCAGTGGGAAGTGTGGGCCTGCTTTTGGCTGATGAGATAGGATTGTTGTTGTTTTTGTGTGCTTTCAAGTCATTTCAGACTTAGGTTAGCCCTGAGTTAGGGCCGGGTAAATTACCTTGGAGGGCTGTATCTGCCCCCCCCCCCCGGCTTTAGTTTGAGGACCACCTGTCATTCAGCTGACCTTAATACCCATTTTTTTCTCATCACAGTTGCTATCTACTTCATTCAATGTAATCTGCATACTTTTAAGGGCAAGATTATGTCATTTTCATGTTTTACACTCCTGCTTCCCATGTGGGGACATGATAGAAGCCTCCCACAGCATGGTAAAACATCTGGGCATCCCCTGGGCAATTCCCTTGCAGACGGCCAATTCTTTCACACCAGAAATGACTTGCAGTTTCTCAAGTTGCTTCTGACACCCCTCCCCAAACCTACATTGGTTTTGTTTGCTTGCAAATGTTTATTTATATCCTGCATATTTATTCTAATAGATATTGATGTGGCAAACAACAGATCCGTTTAAATGTTTTTGTTATTTAATAGCAACGGCATTCTGCCTGTTCCTTTCCAATTGCAGTAACTGACTACTGCAACGCTCTCTACGTGGGGCTGCCCTTGAAGACGGCCCGGAAGCTCCAGCTAGTCCAGCGCGCGGCAGCCATGTTACTAACGGGAGCAGGACGCAGGGAGCATACAACGCCCTTGTTGTTCCAGCTCCACTGGCTGCCGATCTGCTACCGGGCCCAATTCAAGGTGCTGGTGTTGGCCTACAAAGCCCTAAACGGTTCCGGCCCAAAATACCTGTCTGACCGCATCTCGGCCTATGAGCCCACGAGGACTTTGAGATCGTCTGGGGAGGCCCTTCTCTCGATCCCGCCTGCCTCACAGGCACGCCTGGTGGGGACGAGGGATAGGGCCTTCCCGGTGGTGGCCCCCTGGCTGTGGAACACCCTCCCTGTAGACATCAGACAGGCGCCCTCCCTTATGACATTCCGCAAGAGACTAAAGACGTGGTTGTTTGAGAAGGCGTTTGACTAAGTGCTACAACAATTGGCAATGACGATTGGAACGGAACATGGATAACGAGATTGGATTGTGATTCTATGATGAGACGTCGCGAATGATTTAGTGTAATTGTATTATTGACAGTGATGTTGTTATTGTTGTTTGTGATATTGCTTATATTGTAATTTGTTTTTATATGTTGTACACCGCCGTGAGTCGCCCTAGGGCTGAGAACGGCGGTCTACAAATGCAGTAAATAAATAAATAAATAAATAAATGTCCTTACCTTCAGAACCCTCTGTCAATGGGGTTTGTCCTCGTGACAGATTAAAAGTCCCATTCTCAGTATAGGACACTTCTGCATCAGAGTGCTCAGAGTCAGTTATCGCTAACTCTTTGGCAACGACGGCGTCATCCAGCTTAGGGGAAAATAGTTAAAAAGCTCTTAACATGTCTATTATCATTATGCAGGCATTTACACAGAAAACCAATGGTAGGTCGTATTTTCCTCCTGCTTTCTAAAGAGGATTTGATCCCATCCCACACAAAAACATAAAAAAACATTTTCTATTGCTTTCAGGAGGCATAATAGATTTTGCTGATTTTTTCCAGGTGAACTATGCAATTGGTTATTTTTACACTGCTAAAATTCACAAAATCTGCTGGTTCTGGGCATTCTGGTTCAGCTCCAAGGAACATGGTGGCATATACTGCTACAAAAAGATATGATGCTTTTAAAAAAAGTTAAAATAGTGATGGGAAGTATACTTAGCCACTATGTATAATTAAGCAAGAAAATCATGGCCAATTCCATAACATCAAAATTTAGGGGGAAATTCTTTTCTCATTTTGTGTTTTTCCTTTCATGAAAGTATGAAAGAAAACTAAGGATACGGTAATTTCACCTTAGTATTACTTATGTCAATATAAAGATGATGAAACCCTGTTGACTGTACTTGTATCTAATTTGATAAGGTCCATAAGCAGAGGAGTCAACTGTTTTGTAGCAAAAGTAAAAAAGTGTCCCTGTGGCACCAAAAAGAACAATGAATTGTGTTCTAACTTTCCAGAGATTTGAATCCAATCCATCAATTGAATTAATTGTTATCTTCATTTGACAGTATATATAAATTCCACCATTACTATGTTTTCTTCTCCAGCCATATTGAATCTATACTATCTTAAACAGAATCTATACTATCTTAGGTTTGGTAAAGGTTTTCCCCTGACGTTTAGGCCAGTTGTGTCAGACTCTGGCGTGTGGTGCTCATCTCCATTTCTAAGCCGAAGAGTCGGCGTTGTCCGTAGACACCTCCAAGTTCATGTGGCCAGCATGACTGCATGGAGTGCCGTTTACTATCTTAAACACACCAAAATACTAAGAAAAGTCATACAATGATTTTCTCTAACATTTTAAAAAATTAAAACTATTCTTGATATTCTTTCATGCATTTTAAGGACAGTACTATGAGGCTATGCCCATATCAAAAACATGTCATGTATTCATTAAAACTTGGACTACAGTATCTAGACTCCTCCAGCTATCATGGCTGCTGAGATCTGTAGCACTTTAAGGAAAGCATAACCTTTTGTGGAATAGATTATGTCTCATCAAATTGAAATCCAACCTTTATCTTCATCTGTACACATTGTTTTGGCTGTAATATACTATACTGGAATATTTTGTTTTGCTGTAACACACAATTCCTTTGAAGGTTGCCAAATAAAAGACATAGTTAAGATGTATTTAGCCAAGTTTAATTTGACATCAAATGAATTAGACCAACCAGAGTCAAATTATGTAATGATTTCTAAGTTCATGAGATAAAAGCCAATTGTGATTGCCTTACCCAATGTTGGTTACATATGTTGACAAAGACATTTTGCTCAGAATGAAAAATTACACCTTTTATTGCAACGTATAATAATAATAATAATAATAATAATACCTTTATTTGTACCCTGCTACCATCTCCCCAAGGGACTCGGTGCGGCTTACATGAGGCCAAGCCCACAACACATACAATAAACAAAAGCAATAACAATTTATCTGAAATGGTCTACTCCCCTCAAAATGTGCCATGTGGGACTTAAAAGTTATAATGTCCAGACTTTGAGATGCAAGTCTTACAAACCAAATCGAATTACACAACATAAACAATCTTATTCAAATCAATAACATAGCCACTTGGAGGTAATACATCCTCTAAATCAGAAAGATGCAAATAGAAAATCAGGCTGCCCATCCTCCTCCTCAGCAGTACTCTTTCCTCTTAGCAACAGTGTGCTATATTTACCTTGGGACAGAAAGCAGCAAGCTCTTCTTCACTATCACTCCCATCAGCACTCGTAAGATGATGGCTCAACACCTGATGTCGTGCTGCAGTGAAATAGAGCCCAGAGTACCAGTTATAGATGGGGGAGGGGGGCATGGCATGTTCACAGAGCAGATAAATTATTAAGATTTAATACTAAATGTTTTTGAAAGCAGACTATCAACAACAAATCAATGTGCCCTAATTAGGAATAGAAAAATCATGATTCTATGCTACTAGTTATATTCCTTAACTGCCGTAAGAGTTTATTTTGAATGAAGTACTGTTCAACTGAAAGGAGCATTCTGAACTAGCCACCAGTGCACTCAGCAATCTTGCTCAAACAATTACAGTGCCCAGTTACCCAGGCTAACAATAATAATAATAATAATAATAATAATAATAATAATAATCTTTATTTATACCCTGCCACCATCTCCCCAATGGGGTCTTGGGACGGCTTACATGAGGCCAAGCCCAAACAACAAATTACAGCAGAATAAAACCGAAAACGAAAACAATAAACAACATCATAATTACATAAACATATGAATGCATAACGATATAAAATTACAGTAAACACAATCACAGTGACAATGGGCAGGCTACATGTAATGATTAAAAGAAAAACTAATTAAAAACTGATTAAAAACTCGGGTGAGAGTTTTTAAGACGAACTTGTGAAACTGGCAGGGGTGAGAGAAGGGCCTCCCCAGAAGATCGGAGGGCCCAAGCTGGTTCATGGAGGGAGATATGGTCACAAAGGTAGGCGGGTCCCAAACTGTTTAGGGTTTTATAGGGATGAACAAGAATATAATATGGAGGAAAAAACAGTCCTTCCATCAAGAACTGGGGGCAATACCAGCACTGCAAACAACTCACATTGTCTTTCCTTATGCCTGGACATCATGTAACCACGAACACTGAAGTCCAACCGCTGCAGGGCTGGCTCCAGTTTAGTGTAGAGGCGCTGTCCCAAGTGATGGTACATAGCAAGTGGCCATAGCAGGAACAAAAGCACTAGTAGAGAGGGATAATCATATGTTTAATCCTCAAAAAGAAAACTGTCACACTTTATTATGCAACCAAAGCAAGTTTATTTATTTACCGTATTTATACTCCGCCTTTCTTTACCCCGAAGGAGACTCAAGGCAGCTTACATATAGACAATTATTCAATGCCTTAAAACACATACAATTCCAGTAACATTAAAATTAAATTAAAATTAATACATATTAAGCATTTAAAACATTTAAAAAGATTACAAGTTGGATATGTTCTTGTTCAACCTATCAGATCTAGCTCAGAATAATAGCTGCTCTTCTCCCTAAGTGGGACTCAACACAGCTCACACAGAGTACAGCTACAAACAGTATTTTAAAAAGCTAAAAATAAAATAAAAAAACTTTTATTAAAAAGCATAGATTTAAAAGAATTTGAAGGGGGTGCTTTGAATGCGATTTTCCTGCTTCTTGGCAGGGAAATGGTCTATGAGGTCTCTTCCAACTCAATGATTCCATGATTCTATGAAAATATTTAAAATATAACAATGTGATTAAAGTGTAGGGAAGGGGTCCTCAAACGTTCTAAACAGAGGGCCAGGTCACAGTCCCTCAAACTGTTGGAGGGCCGGATTATAATTTGAAAAAAACATGAATGAATTCTTATGCACACTGCACATATCTTCTTTGTAGTGCAAAAACACTTTAAAACAATACAATAATTAAAATGAAGAACAATTTTAACCAATATAAACTTATTAGTTTTTCAATGGGAAGTGTGGGCCATCCCAAGTCCTAGAAGCACTTTAGTACAACCGATGTACTGCACACCATACCTCTAATCCTATGTTCCTCCTGCCATTTCAGCACTTTAACCCCTGTACCCCATTGCGCCGGCCGAACCAGTTTTAATCAGTGTCTTGATGTAGTTATTGTTGTTATTTTGCTTAATTGTTTGATTTGTTTTGCTTATTATTGTGTTATGTTTTATTGTATTGTGTTTGAGGCTTCGGCCTGTGTAAGCCGCATCGAGTCCTGCGGGAGATGCTAGCGGGGTACAAATAAAGTTAATAATAATAATAATAATAATAATAATAATAATAATAATTTTGGCTGATGAGATAGAATTCTTGTTGTGGTGCGCTTTCAAGTCGTTTCAGGCTTAGATTGACCCTGAGTAAGGGCCTGGTAAATGACCTTGGAGGGCCATATCTGGCCCTTGGGCCTTAATTTGAGGACTGCTGTTGTAGGGCATAATGCTAATTAATGCAGCAATGATTAATTTCTATAACTTGTCTAAATATAAAGGTCCTTGCTTCCTGGCAGAAGAAGAACGGAGAAAGTGGCAGACAATTTCACAACTTGGAAGCAGCCACCAAGAAGGCCTGACTCCAAGTCTTCATCAAACATGCTGGCGATAGTAGAGGGACTGAGAGAAAACCTCCCTGCTTGGGGATCTTAAAACTCAGGAATGCTCATTACAAATGACTTGGCCTTTCCAGTGCCTACTGCTCCTCCAGACACAGAGATACTTACTTGTTATATAGGCAAGACAGACACCAGGAATGTATTGGCCCAAAACAGCCAGGAATGTGAGGACACCACAAGCTAGAAGACAGAACTGGAGAAACAAAATATAGGAAAGTCAATTTCTACTGAATTAGGAGATGAATAACTGGTCTCTATAATTCAAAGCTGCTAGCAAACTATTTGGGAAGAGATGGAATGAAACAGATTCTGACTGAGACACCTTGCATAAGTGTTGGGGGGCGGGGGGGGGGGGGAGCCATGGCCAGCAGTTCTTTAATTCCTAGATCAGGGGATGGGAACTGTATGGCCCTACAGCTTCCAGGGGGAAGAAATGCTGGCAGTTTCAGTTCAACAGCAGCTCAATGCCTCAGTCTGCCCTAGATAACACTGACAGAATCAGAGCAAAACATCTAGAAGGTAAGTATGGGGAGAAACAGTTTGACAAAAGCTCCATCAAATAAAAAGGTTGCAGCATTTTCTATATATCTTTCTATTCTATTCCCTGTTCTCCCTTTGTATCTGTCTCTCAATCCTCCAGTTCCACTCCATACAGCAGAGAAAGTATAGCTTTGTGTACACAAAAAAAAATATTGAGTTTCCATTCTGCTGCTATTCACCTTGCCCGGGTTTTGCCTTTTGAAATCCAAAAGGTTTCTCATAAAGCTGTCTCCTGTGACCCATCCTTCTGCCAAATAGTGACATAGTTCAGGCACGCTCAGCAGTCGGGGGTGGACATAGCCCCAGCTGGAAGGACAACAAATGAAGTTTTTTAAAAATTTGATACTACATTATTAAAAAAACAAAGACAATATTAAATGTTTAAAATGGGTATTCTTGCATTTCATTTTTATTTCATTTCCACAAAGAATGCCCATGTCTGCTCTAGTCTCTCTGTCACTTGTTTAATCACAGTGGAATGTTTATGTATTTGAATATTCAGATGCAAATGGTTGAATTTATGGATGTACAGGGCTGACAGTACTTCCCCCACGAGTAAATGAGATCCTTCTCAATTATTTTCAATAGAAATGAGCTGAAGAAGCTTTCATTGGTTGTGGCCAGTCTAAAAATAGATAAACCATCATTGTGCATCGACAATGAGAAGTTTTTACTAATGATTTTTACTGACTACACATTTTACATATTGAATAAAAATAATTAAAAAATAACGAGACAATGAGAATTTTTTTTAAAGGCGAGGAGGATTTGATCTGCATTAAATGACTCTGCACTCAAAAGAGCTGAAATGGCCCAAGTTCACATAACATTAAGCTCACGCCTAACAATTTTACTTTAGGACTTTCTATGTAGTAGCCTTACTTGCAAAGGAGAAAGGCAGACTTGGTTACAAGTGCAGAAAGAGCAGAGGAACAACAGTGATTAAGAAACAAGATATAATTAATTCAATCCTGGTTTTGCAAAGGAGTAATTGCCATGTTTGAAGGGTTTTTTTTAATTGTGTCAGAAGTGACCTGAGAAACTGCAAGTCGTTTCTGGTGTGAGAGAATTTGCTGTCTGCATGGACATTGCCCAGGGGACGCCCAGATGTTTTACCATCCTGTGAGAGCTTCTCTCATGTCCCTGCATGGGAAACTAGAAATGAAAGACAGGAGCTGACCCCACTTCACAAATTCGAACAGCTGACCTTCAGGTCAGCAGTTCAGCCGGCACAAGGGTTTAACTCATTGCACCATTGCAGCTCCTTATGTTTGAAGTAACAACTATCACAGCGAAGGCACACAGGTACAGATAATATGGAAATGTTTTTTCATACCTTTCATTATCTACTTCATCAGGTCTTGCTACTAGAACGTGGGAAACATATAAAAAAAAGGTGTCAGAAAAATGCTGGCAAACATTTAGCAGCATAATTTAAACATACAGATGACTTATAAATCATATACCAACAAGTGAAAAAAAAGTGAGCATTGTCCCAAACGGTTTTACAAATTCAACTTCAGGCTTAACTTTTTAGTTTAACTTATTTTGAAGGTGTACATATTCTCTGTCATCAGCAGGCATTTAAGTAATATTATACCATACAGCCAGTTCTGATACTGCGTATCAGTACATTTAAATGATAAGAGCACAAAGAACGTTGGTGCTTAGGGGTGGGGATAGTTACCATGTAAAAAATAAGCACTTCTCCCCTCAAAATTTTAAAGGCATCCCCAGCCAAGACCACACCTTTTAATCAATGGAATGGTAAGGTTTAACCTTAATAAGTGCCAGCATTAGCCAAGAAACAGCGTAAGTTAAATCTGGAAACAACTTTCCAACTCACTTTTGAAGCACATCTTAAACCTGCAACAAGGTTATACTCTGCTCCATCCTATTTACCCAGATTGGAGTTGAGATGCCACACAAGCAAACTAACTTTGTACATTTTAGATTGTACATTTTAGATTGTCTTCAACATATTAATTCCTCTCTCATTAGTAGCAGGGTTAAATGGCTAGTTCATGTGAATATGAAAGTTCACTCCATCCCATCCAACATTGTTATTATTGGGTGTCTTCAAGATGTTGCTAATTTATAGTGATCACAATATGAAGTTATACTTTTCTAGACAAAAAATGTTCAGAGGGGGGTTGTCTTTGGCTTCCTCTGAGGCTGAGAGAGTATGACCTGCTCAAAATCAAACAGAAGATTTCAATTTGTGAGCAGGGATTCAAATACTGGACTCCAGAATCCTTGACCAATGCTTAAACGACTACACCACACTGGCTTTCCATCCAAAATGAAGGACTATTTTCTGTATATAAAGTTCAGACAGGAAGAATCAGACAAGTCATTTTTCATTTTTTATCTCTACTTTTGGAAGAATATGCATATAAATAGTGCAAAATGCACAATATCCTGAATAAGCACCAAGAACATGTTTGATATTCGTCAGTGCTTATATGAAAGCAGCCAATAAAGTTAAGGAGACCAACTAACTGTGTACTTCCATACATATCTACTGAGAGATAAACCTGCTTACTGCCAAATAAGTGCGTATACCCCCTCTGCTCTATAATTAGAGAAAAAACATTGCTCTTTCAGGACATATTTAAGTATTTCCTTTCAAAAATGACTACTGTACTTTGTGATTTATTTCACTTGTGAAGAACTGACAGAATTATCTGATTCTTACAATAATCCTGTGTGGGAGATTAGGTTGGCAGGCAATAGTTGCATTTAAATGCCGTAAGCCAGAGTACTAATGTACTGACTGTTCTCCTTGCATGCCCATGTGATTAAATAAATCAGGGATTTCCCATCCAAGGTTTGTTCACTTTGATGTCTTATCTAGTCCTCTGCCTCTCTTCAATAATGGAAGAATAAAAAGTTACAGTGTGTTCTTATATCCCCGGATTGTCAGGAAAATTCAAGCTAGAGTGCAAAGTCCAGAGGCCGTAACAAGGCAACAACGTCCAGAACTTCCATGGGAACAACTGGGTGGCTTATCATACTGCCCAGTTGTGCCCATGGGAACATTTGAATCTTAAACTGTCAATTAACTGGAGAAAAAGATTATACCAATAAATTCAAGAGAGTATAACAAAACAATGCTTTTTGGAGCAATATAAGCAAGGAGGTTGGGCTCAACACTGGTCAGCTCTGCTCCACCAGTATTTTGATGGGTCAACAACAACCCTAACGCAGTTGAACAAGAAGGCAATTAGAGACAAAATCTTTGAGATGGACGTAATTGACAACTTGCGGACTAGTAAACAGCAGGGTTTCTTCACTTGGTATCCTCTATTAAAAAGTGACCAATATTGCCAACAATATCTTCAAGATTTAACGTCTGTAGCCCTTAGGAAAGCATTTACAGCCCTGCGTTTCAAACAATGCTATCAGGCTGGTTAGAGGGAAGACATAGAGGGATCCCTCATGCCCAACGTCTATCTGTTACATTGCCCACTGTATAATGACCCCCGAAACAATATTTTGGGAGCCCTTTTGGAAGAAAGGGCAGCATGGCAAGAGTCAGCAATTATCTGTGACTTGTTAGCGGATTATTCCAAAGATATAACATTGAAGGTTGCCACATTTGCAGTCGCAGCCCAAAAAATTTCGAGCCAAACTAGTAAAGTCTACAGCAGAAGCTAGAAATGGAAATTAAGATATTTTGGGGATGATACAAACCAGACATTTGAAATTGTTATTATGTCACTACTATAATTTTAAAGAGCTAGTATATGGAACTTGTTTTAATACTTGTATTGGAAAGTACTTAGTGTACTTTTAAAGGTTGTATATTTTATGTCATGGCCTATGGCTAGTACAATAAACAATTCATTCAAATTCAAGAGTAGAAAATATCAGAGTCTATAATGAGCAGACTTCAGATTTTCTTAAACTATGGCAAATTATCTTTTCTTATGTTTGTATGCTACCATGATAATCCAACTGTCCAGCTTTCCAGCTTTCTCCATCTGTCTTTCTTGCTCACAAATCAGTACTATGGATTTTTCTACACTGATCACTTAGCGCAGTTCAGAACCGGTTTGGTAGAAAACTCTTTGGCTGTATGAATGATTAGACCAGTGGTTCTCAACGTGTGGGTCCCCAGATGTTTTGGCCTTCAACTCCCATAAATCCTAACAGCTGGGAAACTGGCTGAGATTTCTGGGAGTTGTAGGCCAAAACACCTGGGGACCCACAGGGTGAGACCCACTGGATTAGACTGACATTCCTGGGACAGGTTTAATGCCATGAAAACATTAACTATGGAAGGTGGCCTCAAACTGGTTCCAGGATCCAATCTGCAGTATCTTCAACTTGACAGCCACCAGTGAACACAGGGTTTTCCAGAGAAGGAAATAAGAAGGGAAGTGGCAGTAGTGGAGGCAAGCAATTACCCATCCCAGGGGGTCAACTGGCCCTCTGCTGCTCAGTTATGCCCTTGGGACACTCTTCAGTAGCTCCTATTACAGCATTCAAATTTTACAAAGCACTCAGAGCAGTTCGTTGTATACAGTGTGCTTTGCATTCTGCTGAGCCAATTTCACAAAGTGATGTGGTTTACATTTGCTTCATGATCCGCATTCAGGGACTTTTTCCCACTTTTCCTTGATGTGCTTTAAAGGCTTTAACCTGTGCTGTAGCAAACTTTGGTGGTATGTCTTTTCTAGCCATTGCAGTTTGAAGCTAGATTCAAACAGCATTATATGGTTAGTGTAGATAAGCCCTATATCCTAAATGATTTTCACCAGCAATCACCTCTGTAAGCAACTTTAAAATGGTTTGCTCACATGACTAATAAAAAATGATGATTCTATATATACAGAAATATTCATGTCCCAAATCTTCAATCCACTAATGTATTAAATGCTGACAAACTTTTACTCCAAATGTCGTTTTTGCAACATTTAGTGGTCAACATTGACGCAGAATGTAATTTAGAGCCTAAGACAAAAATAAAATCTGACCAGTCATATTTCTATCTTCCAAGTCTTTATCAACCGAGAACAAACCAAACTTAATAGATTCCTGTTTATTTTCGTCAACTGTTTCGACAAAGGGAACCTAATATTCTTTGACCCAATTGTTATAGAAAGAGAGCCATAGCTAAAATTCAAAGAACATGGAAAAGGCAGAACTTACCTTTTATTTCAGGCCAGATTTTATTTTTCCACTGATCTAAGCATACTATAAGTATCAGGGTAAATGCAACCAAAAATATCAGGTGTAGCGATGTCAGAGCAAAAAACCTAAAGGGAAAATAAATCTTATCAGTACAGGGTTATTTATTCCAGGACTGTAATACATAAAAAAAACAGTTCATCTGGGTGCAGCAGAAACCCAGGATACTTAATAATTGTCTTATGATCAGCATGAGAAGGCTAGTGATTATGTCCCAAGGATCTTTGAATTATCTCTTTTCTTTCTCTTTCAAAACACACACCAAATCAAATTACCCTGACGACTGTTTACCCAATTCAGTTTTTAAAATTCTTGGCATTTTAACAGGGACCCCTTGTTATTGCTAGCTATCTATTACTAAATTCTCTTACTATTTAAAGCCATATATTTACAGAAAAAATGGGGCATGGTCAGTTTGCACCTTGCCTCCCTGTAGCATCTCTTTTAAAATCTTGCCTAATGAAACCTACACTATCACCTGTGTCTGCAGGGGATATGTTTCAAGACCCCCTGTGGATACCTGAAACAGTGGCCAATAGCAAAATGTATTTTCATTATACCTGGGCAAGAATCATACAACAGAATAGCACCTAGAGAGGCCCACAAACACTTCTTGCGGTTAGGTGGAGATATTTTGGAGTGTGGATAACTGAAATCATGAATATCTAGTCCATGTTTAAGGAGGCTGCACTGTATATTACAAGATTTTTAAGGGCTTGGCATTTAATATGAAAGACTTGAAGCGCATTCACATGTTGGTGGCCTTTTACTTTGTTCTAAAAATGATACCATGTTATTATTTTGGAGTCAGTCTTAGAGAACAGCATGGCCATTTACAGCATTTGCCTAACCAAATAAACTACATTTCTTAATCGATAGGGCCACTCAACATCTCTGTAGCAACATGAGTATTACCTTAGCTTAGGTCAGTGCTTCTTAAGGTATCTAATGTGGGAGGACCAGCAAATACTTTTTCCCAGGGTCAGTGCCTGGTGCCACACTGTATGTGTGCTCATTGGCCATAAATGGGTTTTTTTAAATTGGAAATTCACCAGGGACCAGTAACCATTGGCTTCAGGACCATCAGTGGTCCTGGAACCACCACTTTAAGTAGCTCTGGATTAGGGATCCTATTAATCCCTTCCAACTCTATGATTTTATAATGAACTGAGACAAGGGGAGAAATTAGATCTAATGGACCGAATTCACACTTTTTGAGCCAAGATGTGATTCACATGCTTTGGTATTTATACTTCTGAGTTTTGCAGTTCAGTTTTTCAAAAATTCATACAAAATGCATATAGATAGATCTGGTGAAAAGACCACGGACATATTTGTATTAAGAGAAATAACATTAAAACACATTATATTTAAGAAAACTGCTTATAAAATGAATATATTAAGTAAAATTGTGCACATAATTGCAAATACTTGAGAAAAACAAGAAACCAGAAATAGGTTAACCTGATAATTTCACCATCTCTCCTGAAACCTAGAATCCTATGTTAAACTAACATTATAGCACTATAGAAACTATATTGTAGTTCCCTATATTAATTGGAACACAAATGCTGTCAACAGCTAAAAGTTTTGAATAATTTAGTATTTCAGAGCAAAGGGCCCACAGAAAAATAGAAGGAACAGCAATTACAGTCAATGTAAATACAGCATGAGTCTAGGATGACCTCAATTATCACATTTTTCACTTTTGTTACATAGATTCTAAGACTCATTATAAACCAGTGGTTATCTTTTCACTCCAATCAAGTGTCCATATGTTATTCAAGCCAGTAGTTGCTTTCCACTAAATTATAGAGTTCTATAGTGCTATAATGTTAGTTTAACTACAATTTATAATGGTGTGCGACTAACAACAAAGTTATGGTTTTCTATAATCAGTTTTTTCTGCCAAAAATGCTAACAGGTTGAAACACCTTGTGGCCATGCATTCAAAGAATTATACCTTTTTACATTGAAACACACAGCTATCAAACACTCAATGTTTTGTCATAGCATCAATGAGTAGAGATTCTGAAGCATGAATAACTCTGACAAGTTCAGCACTACCAAAGGGCTGGCACTCTATTCAATTTATCAAGAGACATACTCAGCCACTCAATCCATGCCAAGAAACTGGTTATGCCAGTGAGAGGCAGAACCATTCAACAGTAGGCTTCCAAATGACACATGAGCTCAGAGGATCTTTTTTGCTTTTGTGAGAAGATCTGAAGACTTTCTTGTTCCCTAACTGAATAGGACCTGTGTGCTTTCTCCTCACTGATTAGCCACATACAATCATATATTGTTAGGGACTAGTTGGATCCACAACAATTGGCGAGAGATAGTGATACTCATTCATTGCATAAAAATCACACGTTGGGGGAAACCAGTTAACTTCATAGCACAGAGCATAAAACTACCATGCCAGGCAACCAGAGCTCTCCAGCTTCCATGACATGACATGACATGACATGACATGAATGCTGGTACTTGTAGTGTGTTCTTGTAGTGTGGCCATCTGTCAGGGGTGATTTGAATGCAATATTCCTGCTTCTTGGCAGGGGGTTGGACTGGATGGCCCATGAGGTCTCTTCCAACTCTTTGATTCTATGATTTTCTGCCCCAATTCTCTACTCTATTGGGGCAAAATTGTTCATTCCAGAGCAAGATAAGCAACATGGCAGGGAGATTTGTTGTTGTGTGCCTTGAAGTCTGGAATTGATTTGAAAGTACAGGAGTTCTTGAGTTACAAACATCCAACATAAACAACTCGTAGTTAAGAATGGAGGTGAGACAACAGGAAGTGAGAGAAATCTACCCCTGGGAAGGAAAATTCAGTCCTGAAAAAGTTATCATGGAGAAAAGGTGTCTCATCTGAAGCTTTATCGATAATCCTTGTTTCCAAAGCAAGTCATTTTTTTTTCAAAATCTAATTATCACAGGGACAGAAAGTGATGTGAATTCTTTTGAACAGGGACACAGACAGCAAAACAAACATCACAGGAGTGTAAACCTCCATGCTATCCAAAGCTATACAAACACACGCACACACAGTTGCCTGGAATTACACTTTTAAAATGCCTGTATTGGGACTGAAGAGCACACTTCCCACCTTTGCATAAAATTTAGTGGTCTGACAAAGTATTTTACTATGACACAAAGATTCCTAAAGTGGGATCTACCACTCTGTGCAGTGGGGGGACAAGAAGCCAGGGAGCTATTCATACTTGTTTCAAAGCACAAGCAATTGACAGAACAGAGACAAATCCTTGTTGGAGATTATCCTGGTTATTTTAGAGATGCCTGACTTGGTCATGGTGGTCCACGCCTTAGTTACATCCAGGTTGGATTACTGCAATGCACTCTATGTGAGGCTGCCTTTGAAGACGACCTGGAAACTGGCGCAAAGTTTGGCAGCCAGATTGCTAACTGGAGCTAACTTAAACTAACTTTTGCTTCTTAGTGTTGGATTTACAGCACCCAAGCAGCACTATCAAGCTCACAAGAGCCTACATGGCAAGTGCAGGCTTGGTCAGCAGGCTCATCACCAGCCCTCATTAGTCACCACACTGAACAACTGAACTCCATAAACTCAGCTTGCTCCAGCCTGCCCCACAACAATCCCTCTTACACAACAGAACTGGGCAATGGCTGTGACTGGCCCCTCTTCTCTTTGTTCAAAGTGTACATGAATGTTCTAACCAACAAAATAGTGACCAAGATAAAATCTCATTTACAGACACTGGAAATCTAACCTACTACAAATAGTTTTTTCTCACTTTGAAGAGACACACAGCCTTGACCTCCAAATAGTAGACATGAACACAAAAAGAGTAGTTTTCTACACAGTGAGGAAAGTTCACCTGGTTCCCATTTTCAATCTGAAACACAGGTATGTGAGCAGAGAGGACCAGCTCTGATCTGCTCACAATCCTCATGGGGCTGCGAATCTCTGGACTGGGAAATGGGTCATAGAATCGAAAACTCTCCTAGGAAAGGACACCAGAAACCAAAAAATAAAATAAAATAAAAATCCCACTTCATGTGAGATGCCTGCTTGTTTTTTTCCTTTGAACCAGAATTAGAATTATACAGGGTATTCAAAAAATAAGGGACCCAGTTTCAAAGCTGTATACTTCACAATGGCAACATGTTACAATTATACAAAAAGTTACAAATGGTCTAATGAATGGAGCGTTGTGTGGTTTCCAGGCTGTATGCTCATGTTCTAGCCTGATGTTTTGCCTGCATCTGTGGCTGGCATCTTCAGAGGTTTAATGAATTTTCAAGTTGCCAAGTTTTACTAACAATTCTGAGCTGGAACTATATCTTAAAAAGTAACACCGAAATGGAAAATATCTTCTTAGGCCTTGTGGTGCAGGGTTGCCATCTGGTGAATGACTGAGGCTAGGGGCTGTTTGCATGCTGGCAGAAACATCTAGCAGTAATCTTTTGAAACTCTGTGCTCTATCCTTTCAAGTAGTAAAGCTTTGATATATTGAGGTGGCTTATGGTTGCAGAGATAGTGCAACTTCAAATCAGGTCCATCTTTTTTGAAACATCCTGTAGAATCACAGAGGTGGAAGAGACCACAAGGGCTATCTTGCCTTACCTCCTTCTACACTGATTTTTGGAACCTGGTACATGTTGAATTTATCAAAAATGCTTAGGATCTGAAGTATGTATTTTGGATTTTAGCGAGGAAGACATGTACAGGCAATCCCCAAGTTACAAACCACAAATTACACCCGATTTCTAGTTACAAAAGGGGGTGAGAAAACAGGAAGTGAAATCTACTTCTAGGAAGGGAAATTCACTCCTGTAAGAGTTATCATGGGAGAAACGGTATCTCCACTGAAGCTCAAATCGATTTCCACAGCAAACCAATTTTTTCAAAATCCCACTGTTACAGGGACAGAAAGTGAGGCAAAATCTTCCGAACAGGGGCACCGACAACAGGATTGCAAATCCTTCCTTAAGCTGTCAAACACTAATAATAATAATAATAATAATAATAATAATAATAATAATAATAGCTTGTAGGCTTTCACTGGAATCACTGGGGTGTTGTATGGTTTCCAGGATGTATGGCTGTGTTCTAGCAGCATTTTCTCCTGACGTATAAATCCTACACTTGCTTTACTACCACCAGATCTTCTGAAGATGCCAGCCACAGATACAGGTGAAATGACAGGAGAAAATGCTGCTAGAACATGGCCATACAGTTTGGAAACCACACAACAATCAAATTAAACAGTAACAGTGTAGTAAAAACAGAATTAAAATACAATAAATACACTTAAAATGGACTATTTTTGAACAGAAATATTAGAAGCGTCTTCTTCTTCTGATGATGATGATAATAATAAATTGTCGTAGGCCTCAACGGCCGGAATCGATAGGGTGTTGATGGTCATGTTCTAACAGCATTTTCTCTTCATGTTTCACCTGCATCTGTGGCTGGCATTTTCAGAAGATCAGATGCAGGCAAAATGTCATGAGAAAATGCTGCTAGAACACACCCATAAAGCCTGGAAATCACACAACACCCCAATAGTAATAGTAATAATAAGTGGCTGGAGTTACACTTTTTTGAAAGAAGTACCTGTTCTTACTTATTATGTTTATTTATATCCCGCTTTTTCTCTCCATACGGAGACTCAAGGCTGCTAACAACTCAAAGCATTTCAGTACAACTTAAAATATACAAATATTCAAGTATTAAAACAGTGTGAAACAAGATTAAAAGCATATAAAATCACAGAAGCCGCTGAAGATCTTAAAAACCTTATTTTTAAAAAGCCTGCCTGAGAATAAGGTTTTAACCTGGTGCTTGAAGGAGAGTTGGTGGGAGGGGGGGGGGCATTGTGGCTTCTCTCTGGGCAGGGGTTCCAGAGTTGAGGGTTAGCCACCAAGAATGCCCTCTCTCCCATTCCCTCCAACAAACTGAGATGGAGGTGGGACCAAGAGATAGGCCTCTCCTGAAGATCTCAGAGCCCAGGCAGTTTTGTACAAGGGGATGTGGTCGGCCAAACAGCCTGGATCTGAACCATATAGAGCAATTGTTCTCAACTTGTGGGTCCCCAGGTGTTTTGGCCAACAACTCCCAGAAATCCCAGCCAGATTACCAGCTGTTGGGATTTCTGGGAGTCGAAGGCCAAAACATCTGGGATCCACATACTGAGAACTACTGGTCTAGGGCTTTAAAGGTCATAACCAGCACTTTGAATTGTGCCTGGAAACAGACTGGCAGCCAGTGGAGCTGCTTCAACAGGGGAGTGTCTGTTCCCTGTAACCATTGAACAACCTGGCTGCAGCTCTTTGGACCAGCTGAAGTTTCCAAGCGCTCTTCGGAGGTAGCCCTATGCAGAGCATGTTACAGAAATCTAGATGGGATGTAACTAAGGCATGGACCACCATGGCCAGATCTGGCTTCTCAAGGAATGGGCACAGTTGGTGCACAAGTTTAATTGTGCAAAGGCCCTCCTAATTACAACGGACACCTGGGCCTCCAGGTTCAGTGCCAAGTCGAGGAGGACCCCCAAACTATAGATCCATATCTTGTTGCAATAGGGATCCAGCACAGTGTGCAATAGGGATCCAGCAAAGGCTGGATCCCTATTCCCTGGTATGCTTTCCGACTGACCAGGAGTATCTCTGTCTTGTCTGGATTTAGTTTCAATTTGCTTGCCCTCATCCAGTCCCTTACTGACGACAAGCACTGATTTAGAGTTGGGTTACATACAAAAGTAACTTGAAAGAGATTCTGCGTATGGGGAGAAAAAACAGTGGAAGATATTGAAGATTTCTTAACTGACTGTCCAGCATATGCTGAACTGCAAAACACATATTTACATCCAATATTATCCAACTACAGGTCCCCGAGCAGAAATGATTTTCTGACATTCTTATTGCAAGGACAAGAAAGATCTACCATAATCAGAATGTGCCTTTTTATTCTGAAAGCTATCAAGAAAAGAGCAGATTTCCTGAAAGAAGAACCAGGAAAATAAGATTCTGACTGTAAATAGAAGGTCAGCTGCTGTCTTTTCCTTTTTGCCTTGTATTTTATTCGTGTTGTATTTTGAAATGGTCATATGACTAGTCAAATAAACAAATTATTATTATAATTATTACAAAAGTAACTTAGGAACTTTGATGGCTGAAAGCGAGGAGGAGCTGAGGAGCCTTCTAATCAAGGTGAAAGAAGAAAGCACAAAAGCTGGGTTGCAGTTAAACATAAAAAAACAAAGATTATGTCAACAAGAATGATTGACAACTGGGAAATAGAGGGAGAAAACGTGGAGGCAGTGACAGACTTCGTATTTTTAAGTGCAAAGATTACTGCAGACGCAGACTGCAGTCAGGAAATCAGGAGACGCTTACTTCTTGGGAGGAAAGCAATGACCAATCTTGATAAAATAGTGAAGAGTAGAGACATCACACTGGCAACAAAGATCCACATAATCAAAGCAATGCTATTCCCCGTAGTCACCTACGGATGTGAGAGCTGGACCATAGGGAAGGCTGAGTGAAGGAAGATAGATGCTTTTGGACTGTGGTGCTGGAGGAAGGTTCTGAGAGTGCCTTGGACTGTGAGAAGATCCAACCAGTCCATACTTCAGGAAATAAAGCCTGACTGCTCATTGGAGGGAAGGATACTAGAGGCCAAGATGAAGTACTTTGGCCATATTATGAGAAGACAGGCCAAGATGAAATATGAGAAGAAAGGAAAGCTTAGAGAAGACAATGATGCTGGGGAAAATGGAAGGAAAAAGGAAGAGGGACTGACCAAGGGCAAGATGGATGGATGGCATCCTTGAAGTGACTGGATTGACCTTGAAGGAGCTGGGGGTGGTGACGATCGACAGGGAGCTCTGGCGTGGGCTGGTCCATGAGGTCATGAAGAGTCGGAAACGACTGAACGAATGAACAACAATTTTGTAATGGTCATATGACTAGTCAAATAAACAACTTATTATAATTATTAATAAAAATAACTTAGGAACAAAGCCACAGAACCCATATTGTTCATAACCTGCATTTACCTAAATGCACATAAAGAAATATCTTGGAAATGGGTTTCCCGAGTCAAAATCCAAGATACATTTATGGTTCATATTAGACACTTTTTACGCACATAGCCTTAAAGTAATCTATCTATATATATAAATGCTCTGTGCATAATTAGTACCTTAAAAACAAAAGAACCAATGAATGAAATCACACCAAATTTGTCAACAAAACGTTTCACAACACAAGGAGTGACCATCACTCAAAAAATTATGATTTTGTCATTTGGGAGTTGTAGTTGCTGGGATTTATAGTTCACCTACAATCAAACTCTGAACTCCATCAACAATGGAATTGAACCAAACTTGGCACACAGAACTCCCATGACCAACAGAAAATATTGGAAGGGTTTGGTGGGCATTGACCTTGAGTCTGGGGCAAACTTTTCACACAGAACCCCCATGACCAACAGAAAATACTTAAGGCCATCCAATCCAACTCCCTTCATCAGGGCAAGAAAACGTAATCAAAGTCCTCCTGACAAAGAGCCATCCTGCCATAGAGATAGATAGATGGATGGATGGATAGATAGATATGATTCACACACACAAAGACATAGTATCATAGATTTGAAAAGGACCCCCTAAAGAAGGACAATGATATGTTGCATGTTCCAGAGTAGGCAAACCAGACAACCTCCACATCAACACTGACATAGAAGCAGCAAGAAATACTGTTTAGCCACAAGCATAAAGGAATTACATATATTAGAAACCAACACTTTCTAATTTCTTTGTTTTCCAGATCAACAGACTGGGCCACAGCAACGCGTGGCAGGGGACAGCTAGTTTCATAGAAATTATATTATTAGGGATGAAACAAAACATTTGTGTCTGTTGAGACTACCCAAAAAGCAAAGCTGTCAACAAGACACCCACTTGGGAGGATTTCAGACAAGGGATGCTCCACCTGAACACCTCAGAGGACAATATAAAAGGAAGGGATAGCAGGTGGAGACCCTACACCAGGCATGGGCAAACCTCGGCCCTCCAGGTGTTTTGGACTTCAACTCCCACAATTCCTAACAGCCTATCGGCTGTTAGGAATTGTGGGAGTTGAAGTCCAAAACACCTGGAGGGCCGAAGTTTGCCCATGCCTGGCCTAGACAGCGCCCCCGCCTCGCCCAGGCCTCTCACCCGAAGGCCGCGTGGGCTCCTGCCCATGCCAAGGCGCTCCTGGCCGGCCTTTCCCACACGAGCGTGGCCTGCAGGCTGCTCAACGCCGGCTCGTAAGGCCCGAGGCGGCCCCTCAGAGAGGAGCTCAGGGCGCGCACTCGTTGCTCCCGCTGCTCCGCCGCCGGGGCCTGGACGCCTCTGAGGGAACCACTACCGCCGCCATTGCTGCTCCCTTCTTCCCCCGCCGCTTCCATTCTTCTTCTTCCCCTCACAAAAAGCCCAGCGTCACCGGGAGACCGGTGGAACTGGCGGCAGGAACATTTCGTTTCCCCGTCACCAACGGCCGAGAGAGAGAGGAGGGGGGGCAGGCTCTGTCTCAACACAAGAAGCCGGTGCGCGCGTGCGCACAACACTGTCATGGCCGCCCCCTCTACTATGTTGCTTGCGCGCCATCTTGGCGTACGGCAGGAGACTTGCGCTCGCGTCTTTCATCCAATGAATTGAGGGGGAAATGTTTTCTGCCGCGCATGCGCGTTGCCAGGGAGAGAGAGCGGCTAGCAAGAGGGAGAAAACACAGAAAGCGCGCGGCTAACGGCGGCGTTTTATTTCTAGGCGGGAAGCGGGCGGAGAAGGAGCCGCCATGCCGAGGGAGATCATCACGCTGCAGCTGGGCCAGTGTGGCAACCAAAGTAAGGCTCCAAAGAGGGCGGTGAGGGCAATCAGAGGGGCCTGTGGGTCTTTCTTCCTCAGTGGAAACGAATGGGGCTGGGCCTAGGCTTTGGGCAAAGGGTCTTAGGGCCTTTCCAGACAGGCCCCATATCCCAGGACCGGATCCCAGGTTTTCTGGATTATATGAGTCCACACTGCCAGACAACCTAAAGCCCCTTCCACACAGCTGTATACATCCCCACGTTTTCCTCTTTGAGCTGGAATATATACACACACACATACACACACATATATATAAAAAGAGGGGGCCCCAGGAAGACAGTTCCATCTTGTTTCCTGTTTTGCTAATAATAATAATTATATATATATATATATATATATATATAAAACACGAAGAGTCGGGGACGACTGAACGAATGAACAACAAATATGTTTATAATATTATAATGTAATACAATATCATAATAATCATAGAATCAAAGAG
Source organism: Anolis sagrei (assembly GCF_037176765.1). Lineage (NCBI taxonomy): Eukaryota > Metazoa > Chordata > Lepidosauria > Squamata > Anolidae > Anolis > Anolis sagrei. The sequence goes on along the minus strand of NC_090026.1, from coordinate 51,030,279 downwards.
TTGGAAGAGACCTCATGGGCCATCCAGTCCAACCCCATTCTGCCAAGAAACAGGAATATTGCATTCAAAGCACCCCTGGCAGATGGCCATCCAGCCTCTGTTTAAAAACTTCCAAAGAAGGAGCCTCCACCACACTCGGGGGCAGAGAGTTCCACTTGGGGAGATGGTGGTGGGATATAAATAAAGGATTGTTGTTGTTGTTGTTATTATTATTATTCCTATTGATGCAGGCCAAAATCCCATTGGCCTTTTTTGCCGCCACATCACATTGTTGGCTCATGTTTAACTTGTTGTCCACGAGGACTCACAAGATCTTTTTCACACGAACTTCTTTCAAGCCAGGCATCGTCCCCCATTTTGTATCTTTGCATTTCGTTTTTTCTGCCTAAGTGGAGTATCTTGCATTTGTCACTGTTGAACTTCATTTTGTTAGTTTTGGCCCATCTCTGTAATCTGTCAAGATCGTTTTGAATCCTGCTCCTGTCCTCTGGAGTATTGGCTATCCCTCCCAATTTGGTGTCGTCTGCAAACTTGATGATCCTGCCTTCTAACCCTTCATCTAAGTCATTAATAAAGATGTTGAACATCTATATAATTATATATAATTATATATTTTATGTTATATGTAATATTACTAATAATATTACAGTACAATGGCATAGTACAATATAGTAATATATAATACTGAAACTGTGCTATACTAGGAATATATATTGTATGTATATATATATCTTGTAAACCGCTCTGAGTCCCTTCCGGAGTGAGTTGTTCATTCGTTCAGTCGTTTCCGACACTTCATGACCTCATGGACCAGCCCACACCAGAGCTCCCTGTCGGCCGTCACCACCCCCAGTTCCTTCAAGATCAATCCAGTCACTTAAGGATGCCATCCATCCATCTTGCCCTTGGTTGGCCCCTCTTCCTTTTTCCTTCTATTTTCCCCAGCATCATTGTATTCTCTAAGCTTAATCATAATGCTTATTAAGCGTATTCAATAATATGCTTAATAATAATGCTAATAATATGCTTAATAATAATGCTTATTAAGCATATTCAATATACTTTATAAGCATTAATAATAATGCTTATAAAGCATATTCAAAGAAATAAGAGCAATAATAAAAATAGGGATTGGGATTACACCAAAATTAGCATTATTACTTATACATGATAATATAATTCCCTTACAAGAGGAGAAAGAATTGCTCTCTAATTTGATAACAGCAGCTAAATTGTTAATAGCAAAAAAAATGGAAGAAAAAAAGAAATTCAATTACAAGCTTAATAATAATTTATTATTATTATTATTATTATTATTATTATTATTACTCTCTAAACTTTCCTTTCTTCTCATGATGTGGCCAAAGTACTTCATCTTGGTCTCGACTATCCTTCCCTCCAATGAGCAGTCAGGCTTTATTTTCTGAAGTATGGACTGTTTGGATCTTCTGGCGGTCCAAGGCACTCTTTGATCTTTCCTCCAACACCACAGTTCAAAAGCATCTTTCTTTGCTCAGCCTTCCTTATGGTTCAGTTCTCACATCCATAAGTGACTACGGGGAATACCATTGCTTTAACTATGCGGATCTTGGTTGCAAGTGTGATGTCTCTACTCTTCACCATTTTATCGAGATTGGCCATTGCTCTCCTCCCAAGAAGTAAGCGTCTCCTGATTTCCTGACTGCAGTCTGCATCTGCAGTAATCTTTGCACCTAGAAATACAAAGTCTCCACAGTTTCTCCCTCTATTTCCCAGTTGTCAATCATTCTTGTTGCCATAATCTTGGTTTTTTGATGTTTTGCTGCAACCCAACTTTTGCGCTTTCTTCTTTCACCTTGATTAGAAGGCTCCTCAGCTCCTCCTCGCTTTTGGCCATCAAAGAGGTGTCATCTGCATATCTGAGGTTGTTAATGTTTCTTCCAGCAATTTTCACCCCAGCCTTGCATTCATCAAGCTCTGCACATCGCATGATGTGTTCTGCATACAAGTTGATCGGTGTGAGAAGGGCAGCATATAACTGTCGCAAATAAATACATAAATATATGGCAGTGTGGACTCAGATAATGCAGTTCAAAGCAGATACTGTGGATTATCTGCCTTGATATTCTGGGTTATATGGCTGTGTGGAAGGGGCCTCAGATAACACAGTTCAAAGCAGATTTTATTCCGCTGTGTGGAAGGGGCCTTTGTCTCCTGGTCTTCCTATATTCATTTCCAGTTCTCCGGTGAAAATAGATCGTAACTTTTCATCACCGATTGTTTCACATTAAATCTTTTATTAAATTATTTATTATTGTTATTGTTATCCACGAAGAAAATTCTACAGTTTTCCTTTACATTATTAGATGGTTAGTATTTATGTGATTTTTTTTCATAGTTCTTTCTCTCATTTTGCATTACATCAAATTGTCTTCTCCCTTTCCCTCTTGCAGTTGGGTTTGAATTCTGGAAGCAGCTTTGTGCAGAGCATGGCATCAGTCCTGAGGGCATTGTGGAGGAATTTGCCACAGAGGGTACTGATCGCAAAGATGTGTTTTTCTATCAGGTAAGATAGTTTTCTCTGGGCAGTTTTCTTCTGAGGATGCAGAATACTCAATGCCTGTGGCTTGTGAGCACACTCATTCTTCTCATTCAGTTGTGCACTTTATTTACTTCCCTGTTTGGGTTTGCTCTTAAGTGATGATTTCTTAAAAGCTGTATCACTTGTCCTTTTGTGAAAATAATCGAGTAATTCTGTCTTCTTCATTTTAAAAGTTTTGAGATCTGGGGTGCATTTACACTGTGGAATTAATGCAGCTTGGTGCCACTTTAACTGCCATGGCTCAATGCTATGGAATCCTGGGAATAATAATAATTTTAAAAAACTTTATTGAGAACACAAAAATGCTGGACATGGACAACTACCATGTCAGGCTACACAGAGAAGCCATTGAAATCCATATGCATGTGGACAATTTCAGCAGAAAGGAAGAAACCATGAAAATGAACAAATCTGGCTACCAGTATTAAAAATATTATAACAGTAAATAAAGAACAAAACTCAAACACAGGGGAACTCCAGACAAGAAACAATCAGGAACACCTAATCACTTCTTAACAAAAGATTCCCCCAGGCAGGAAAAAGGCACGCATAAAAACTGTCAGGCCATCAAATGCTAATCAAGGTGGTGAATTGAAACATTCATACCTACCTCCATCAGACAAGAGTTCTTTCTCCCACCCTGGACTTTTCACAGATATATAAATCCAATTTTCCTAGATTCCAACAGACCTCACAACCTCTGGACAGTTCTTGGGAAAAATTGAGAGCAAAATTGATAAGGAAAAAACATGGATGTGGCTCAAATAAAACTTTGAAAAAGGAGACGGAGAGCCTGATTCTGGCAACCCAAGAACAAGAAATTAGAACAAATACAATCAAAGTCAGAACTGAAAAGTTGACGACAGATTCCAAGTGTAAGGAAGCAGACGAAACGATGAATCACCTACTCAACTATTGCAAGAAGATCGCGCAGACGGATTACAAGCAAAGGTGTAATACAGTTGCTCAGATGTTCCATTGGAACTTGTGCCACAAATACCATCTGCCTGTGACAAAGAACTGGTGGGATCACAAACCTGAAAAAGTTATGTAAAATAAACACTTTAAACTATTCTGGGACTTCCGAATTCAGACTGACAGAATTTTGGAGCATAACACTCCTGGCCTCACGATTGTGGAAAAAACAAAAGTATGGATCGTCGAAGTTGCAATCTCAGGCAACAGCGGAATTGACGAGAAGCAACTAACATGATATGAGAATTTAAAGATTGAACTGCAAAGACTGGCACAATCCAGTAAAGGTGGCCCCAGTGGTGATCGGCACACTGAGTTCAGTGCCTAAAGACCTTGGTCTGCATTTAAAAACAATTGGCACTGACAAAATTACCATCTGTCAGCTGCAAAAGGCCATCCTACTTGGAACTGCACAGATTATTTGCCAATACATTTCATAGTCTACACTCTTGGGAAGTGTCTTTCCTTGTGGCTCAAGGCAGATTTTTAAATCATTTTATTTACATGCGGCCCGCCCTCTGTCATTCTGTTATTATGTTTTTCTGTTGGTTGGTTATAATTCCATTCTGACAACACAAGTTGCCCTTTACCTGTTTAAAGCTGCTAAAAGGAGATCAGAGTACATAGATCAGATTGGGGTGCAGTGTAGGGGAGACGAGGATAGTTGATGCATATATCTATGGCTACCTGTATATTTGTATTTTATTTTAAGAGGACTAGATGTATGTTGTATGTTGTATGTTATGTCTGCATTGTTTGTTTTTGATAAGGCCAATTGGCTAATCAATAAAATTGTTGTTGTTATGTTTAGTTCCGATGTTTTGTGTATACTGTTTTATATGCTTTGATGCTTTATTTTAATGTTATGTTGTTTATTTTATTGCAATTTGTATTGTTATATTGTAATTCTTGTTCGGGCTTGGCCCCATGTAAGTCACTCCGAGTCCCCATTGGTGGGATGGTGGCGGGTTATAAAGTTTATTATTATTATTATTATTATTATTATTATTACAGAATAATTAAAACATAAACATTATTTTAAAAATTCCACAAATACACATATTAAAATGTATTTCTATACAATTAGTGGGTGCTCATTTCCTATTATATTCAGTGACATAGTAAAATGGTGTCCTTTTATAAAGTGGCAACAACATCTTTCAGGATTTTTGCTTTTAATGTTTTTGAGGCCATGGATAGTTGAAACCATAGAAACAGAGCTGACGGCATTACCTCTTAGCTATGCACAATTATACTACTGAGAGAACCCTCTTCTACACTGTCCTTATATCCCAGAATCTGATCCCAGGTTATCTGCTTTGAGCTGGATTATATGAGGGCTCTTCCACAAAGCCCCATAACCTAGAATATCAAGGCAGATAATCAACAATATCTGCTTTGAACTGGGTTATCTGAGTCCATACTGCCATATAATCCATTTCAATGTGTGGAAGGGGCTTGAGTCGCCACTGCCAGATAATCTGGGATCCGATCCTGGAATTTAGGGCAGTGTCGATCCAGCCTGAGAGATGAGAAACCGAGTAGAACTCTAAACCTGATCCTTTTTAGTTCTTCTGGTGTTCTGAAATACCCACTGACAATCTTCAATGCTATATTTAAAAATCTGTGTGATGTAATAGAAGTCTAGCGTCAATAGGAACTGAGAAAAGAGCGCATACAGTGCCCCCTTGTGGCAGTTGCTACTAAGGAGAACCAAAGATTGGAAACCACTGATCCATGTGGAGTGTATTTCTTTCTGGAGCTATGTAGTCAAATAGTTTGGAAAGACAGAACAATGTCGGAACTACTGTCCTGAAGATTGATCAGAATGTTTGCATTCCTTGTTTACAGGCAGACGATGAGCACTATATCCCGCGAGCTGTTCTCTTGGACTTAGAACCACGGGTGATACATTCCATTCTGAACTCCCCATATGCGAACCTATACAATCCAGAAAATATATACCTGTCTGAGCATGGCGGTGGGGCTGGGAATAACTGGGCCAGTGGATTTTCACAGGTAAGAGACTCAAGAACCAATACGAAATGTGTGCTGTTTTCTTGTAGCTAGATGTAAATACTTTATACTCAACAATTTTATTTCATGCTCTCTATTGGCTGAAGTGACTAAAATAAGCATATCTACTTTCAGAGCAGAGCTTTCCAAACATTTCATGTTGGTGTGACACCTTTAGACATTGCATTATTTCACGACACAGTAATTCAGTTTTACTAGGAAACCGGAGGTTAATCCACCACTTATAAGAGACACAGACATATATATAAATTGGAATAACGACATAGAATCATAGAGTTGGAAGAGACCTCATGGGCCGTCCAGTCCAACCCCCTGCCAAGAAGCAGGAATATTGCATTCAAAGCACCCCTGACAGATGGCCATCCAGCCTCTGTTTAAAAGCTTCCAAAGAGGGAGCCTCCACCACACTCCAGGGCAGAGAGTTCCACTGCTGAACGGCTCTCACAGTCAGGAAGTTCTTCCTCATGTTCGGATGGAATCTCCTTTCTTGTAATTTGAAGCCATTGTTCCGCGTCCTAGTCTCCAGGGAAGCAGAAAACAAGCTTCCTCCCTCCTCCCTGTGACTTCCTCTCGCATATTTATACATGGCTATCATATCTCCTCTCAGCCTTCTTTTCTTCAGGCTAAACATGCCCAGTTCCTTAAGCCGCTCCTCATAGGGCTTGTTCTCCAGACCCTTGATCATTTTAGTCGCCCTCCTCTGGACACATTCCAGCTTGTCAATATCTCTCTTGAATTGTGGTGCCCAGAATTGGACACAATATTCCAGGTGTGGTCTAACCAAGGCAGAACAGAGCATGGGTAGCATTACTTCCCTAGATCTAGACACTGCTCTTCTTGATGCAGGCCAAAATCCCATTGGCTTTTTTTTTTGCCACCACATCACATTGTTGGCTCATGTTTAGCTTGTTGTCCATGTGGAGACACAACATATCTTATGAAAACCTTCCATTTATACTTAAAAAAAATACATGATTTATTCTTTACTTCACACAGACTTGCAAGTTTCTCGTTTAGTTCGTGCAACACATCTATGCTCTACAGCCGAAACACAAATGTGTCATGTCACACAGTTTGGAAAGCTCTGTTCTAGAGCATCACTATACTGAGATTTTACAACTGAAAATAAAACTAATTTTTGATTATTTTTTCTGCTTTGGCTTGCAGGGGGAAAAGATTCATGAAGATATTTTTGACATTATAGACAGAGAAGCTGATGGCAGTGACAGCTTAGAGGTAAGGGAAATGATAAAGACCAAGTGGACATGGAGGCTCAACAATATGTTTCAACTCTGTTATTTCTGTCTTTAATGCCAGAGTCTTCCTGGACTAGGTGCAGGAAGAAATCCTTGCTTTATTGGTGGAATTTGATAATGTCCTTATTGCATATCCAAAGCTATCTTGCTTATAAAAATCTTGAAGGTTTTCTCGTCAATGCTTATTAGAACAGGCAATCAAATCTTCTATATAAATAAAAATGTAATGTTTGTTTGTGGGAATTAACATAACTCAAAAACCACTGGACGAATTAACACCAGATTTGGACATAATACATCTATCAGGCCAACAAGTGACCATCACTCATAAAAACACTGAAAAACACAGCAGAAGAGACTTAAAAAGCCAAAAAAAAAACCACCCCAAAATGCATTACAACGCATGCGCAAAACCACATATATACACAAGCACACATAGCTACACATATACACAAATATATACCCACACATATAAACATATATATACACACAAAACACATATACACGGACTGGGCCACAGCAATGCGTGGCAGGGGATGGCTAGTACTTAAATGTTAACGCTCCATAAGACACAATAATCAGTAGATATTCTATAGCCCTGCTTTCTTTCAGATGCCTGGGGGTAGTATACAAGATTGTTGGGCCCCCACTACTGCCTCTTTTTTCTCAGAACTCTGTTATAGTTTAGGGCAGTGTTTCTCAATCTGGGAGTCGGGACCCCTTGGGGGGTCATGAGGGGGTGCCAGAGGGTTCACCAAAGAGCAGCAGAAAAAACAATATTTTCTATTGGTCATGGGGGTTCTGTGTGGGAAGTTTGCCCAATTCTGTTGTTGGTGGGGTTCAGAATGCTCTTTGATTGTAGGTGAATTATAAATCCCAGCAACTACAACTCCCAGATGTCAAGGTCTATTTTCCCCAAACTCCATCTGTGTTTACATTTGGGCATATGGAGTATTCATGCCAAGTTTGGTCCAGATCCATCATTGTTTGAGTCCACAGTGCTCTCTGGGTGTAGGTAAACTATAGCTCCAAAACTCAAGGTCAATGCCCACAAAACCCTTCCAATATTTTCTGTTTGTCATGGGAGTTCTGTGTGCCAAGTTTGGTTTGATTCCATTGTTCGTGGAATTCAGACTGCTCTTTGATTGTAGGTTAATTAGAAATCCCACGAACTACAACTCTCAAATGACTAAATCAACCCCCCGCCACAACCCCATCAGTATTCAAATCTGGGCGTATCAGGTATTTGTGCCAAATGCGATCCAGCGAATGAAAATCCATCCCACATATCAGATATTTACATTATGATTCATAACGGTAGCAAAACTGCAGTTATGAAGTAGCAACGAAAATAATTTTATGGTTGGGGGTCACCACAACATGAGGAATTGTATTAAGGGGGCATTAGGAAGGTTGAGAACCACTGGTTTAGGGTGACAGGTATGGGTAAAGCAAAATAATCTCCCTAAAATACTAGGCAGATTAAGATTGGAGAACATGTGCCATGGGATTAAAAACTTCCTATGATGTGCAGGGAATGTGTAGGAGGAAATGGAATCCTATGTCCTCTTCTGACCCTTGACCTTAAAAACTACAGGGTTCCTTTTCCAGCATGTCTCTTACTCTGAATGCAGCATTTCTAATACAGATGGAAGTTACACTTCAGCAGATGATTGTAGGTTCTCATTCATGCCTTCTAATAATAGACATGTTCCCAGATTCCCTAGTAAAGCTGAGAAATAGGTCACTCCAAATAATTTGTGTGTCTAGGGAGTCCTGAGGTGCACAAAAGTAATTAAAAGTAAAGCTTTTTTTTTCAAACCTGGAATTACCATCAGTAACTTCTACAAATTTTGGAATATTTGTTTAGATAGTTTATAAAATAAAAATGGAATTTGATTTCAGTTAATTGGAATAGTTGATATAGGTTTAGTGTGGATGTGTAGTCTGCTGATTCTTTTTTTAAATATAATCTTTATTGAAAGTTTTTCTTTTAAGATACAAAATACTGAAGATAGTAATAGCATAGAAAAAAAAAAAACCCCAAAAACAGACAAAGAAAGAAAAAAGAAGAGAGAAATAAGAGGGGGGGGGGAACAAAAAACAGCAGATAAGTAGTTGTTCTGTCACCACTGGGCCTGTAATTAATTGACTTTAAAGACAGGATGTGGAACCTTTGCCCAGCGGGAAGCCAGGGGCCTAAGGAGAAGTTCTCGGAGGTTTCCACCACAAAGAGTCTTCAGATGGCTTGAGAAGTGCAACAAAGTCTTTTATTAATGAACAACCAAACAGGAACTTCTCTTATCTTCAGTAAAGTTAAGCAAATGATTCCAAACTTTTAGGGAACTGGTGAATTCCTAATCTTGCCCACGAAGGACAGCCAACTGACTTCAATAACGTTTTCTTTAAAGGAAAGTCCCCCTTTTTAACTTCTCCCAGGGTGACTGAAATCCAACCCTCACTGATGTGGGCTCCACTACCGGGCTGAACTACTTCTCGAACGCCGAGTGGACCTACCAGCAAGGCAGTGGATGTTCTCCAGCTGGAGTTCTTTAGTCTTTAAGGCTGTTTTCCTGGAAATTCTTAAAGCTGTGGGAATGCTTCCCTGGAGTTCTTAAAGGTTGAAGCTTTTGTACAGGGGAAGTTACACACATCCTATACATAAACTAACTTGGCTGAGACTAACTAACAAAATGGCTCACTTCCCTTCCCAATTACCCTGAGCAAGGGGCAGGACCAAAAACCAAACAATGATGGACAGGTGGCCTGCCCTATGACTGCAGCCAAAAGAAGCCACCTATCTGCAGAGTCCCTGAAACTTAGGACTACAAACAAACATTCAATGCAAAGCAAACAAAATTGGAGCTCCTGGTACAGCTGTACCAGAACAGTAGTTAAAAACCAGGAGAAAGATGGTATACATCTCCTTTGTTGACTTCCTGAGTAGTCTGCTGATTCTGTAGCATTAATTATGTCTCAGCTTATGTAGTCTGAGGATATGGACTGGGTCTTTACAGTGGTAACTACCACCACATGTGTATTAGACCCTTGCCGTTCCTGGCTCTTGAAATCAGCAGAAGTGGAGCTGGCAGAGTGGGTAGAGAGATGATGAATGCTTGGGCACCTTTCCATCTTGCCTGAAAGACACTGTAATGAGGCAATTAACAGCGGAGAAAACCTTACCTGCCATGCTAGAGAATTTCAGGCCATTTCCCAATGCTACTTTCCTCAGTAAGAGTCTAGATTGACTGGTGACCTCCCAGATCCAGGGATTTCTGGATGAAATGGATTATCTCGATTCATTTTAATCTGGCTTCAGGCCTGATTAAGTGACGGAGACAGCTGTGGTCGACTTGGTGGATGACCTTCACAGGGAATTAGGCATAAAGTGTGTCCCCATGGTTCTGCTTGATTTCTCTTTTCTTCTTCCTTCCTGGAGGTGCAAACTCTGGGAATTACCCTATTTTCTGGCATATAAGACGACTTTTAAACCGTGGAAAATCTTATGAAAAGTCGGGAGTTGTCTTATATGCCGGGTATAAAAGAGAAAATAAATAAAATCCAAGTCCCTTAATGGTGCAGCCTGAGGAGGAGGAGGGTGTGGGGAGGAGGAGTGATAGGCCGCATTGCCATGGTGGCCCTGCTGCTTTTCCCGCTCTACTTTCAAGGCCCTTCTCCGCCCCCACCACTCTCCCTGCTCTACTTTGAAGCAACTCCTCCAACGTCGCCATTTCTGGGCAGCTGGGAGAGAGAGGAAGGAAGCGAAGCCATCCGATTGGCTGGCAGAAACTTCCAAAGGCCACCGGACTCACCTAGACACAAGGAAGTGCCTCCAGATTACGACTCCCAGCAGCCCCGAGCAGCGGTGTGCCTTGGACACCGTGCCTTTTGTAATTGTCTTTTATGTGTACTGTACACCGCCATGAGTCGCCCTTATGGGCTGAGAATGGCGGTTAATAAGTGCATCAAATAAATAATAAATAAATAAATAAATAATCTATATCTATATCTATAATAAAGAAGAGTGTTTGTTTGTATCGGACAGAGGAAGGACATAGGGCGGAAGGGGTATGTGGCAGCGTTCTGATTGGCCAGCCTGAAAGTTCCAACATTCGGATTGGCTGCCGCAGTGGTGCTATTTGCATATGGTCTCTGATTGGCCAGCTTCAAGAGGAGCCCCTGGTGGAGAAGAGGGTTCATGGCAGAAACGGGGCATGACAGAAGGAAATTTACATATGGTCTCTGATTGGCCAGCCTCAAATCCAACATTCCAAGATGACAAAGAGAGGAAAAGAAAGGCCGGGGGCTGGGTCAGAACACTCCCAATACAGACTGAAATTGGCACACAGAGCCCCCATCACCCACTCTACAGCCTACTGCAGTTTGGAGGACTATGAACCATGGATGATGGGACTTGCAGTACTACCACTCACATTCTGAGACCGCTGTTAACCTTATCCAATGACTGATCAGGACCACACTTCGCACAGAGACCTCTCATGACCCACTTTACGTCCTGGTGTGGTTTGGCCTGGGATGGACCGTGGATTATGGGACTTGCAGTACCATTGCTCAATTCTTCAGACCACTGCAACCCTCATCCAAATAACCAATAAATACCAAACTTGGCACACTGAGTCTCCATGACGCACTCTACATCCAGGTGCAGTTTGAAGGAGGATGCACCGTGGACGATGGGACTTCCAATAACTGCACTCCCTTCCTAAGACCATTACAACTGCCAACGATGATGGATCAGGACCACAATTTACACAGAGAGCCTGCATAACTCACTCTACATCCTGGTGCGGTTTGGAAGAATTTGACAGTGGATGATGGGACTTGCAGTCACTTCACTCACTTCCTGAGACCACTGAGACCCTCGCCAATGACTCATCAAGACTAAACTTGGCACATGGAGCTTCAATGACCCACTCTACATCCTGGAGCAGTTTGGAGGACGACAGACCATGGATGATGGGACTTCAAGTACCTCCACTCCCCAAGACTGCTGCAAAACTCATCTAATGACCAATCAAGACCAAAGTTGGCACACAGAGCCCCCATGACCCACTCTACATCCTGCTGCAGTTTTGGAGAAGGGTGGACCATGGATGATGGAACTTCCAGTACCTTCACTCACATTCTGAGACCTCTGCAAACCTCATCCAATGACGGATCAAGACCAAACTTGGCACATAGACCTCTCATGACCCACTTTACGTCCTGGTGTTATTTGGAAAATTTTGGAGATGGATGATGGGACTTGCAGTACCTTTGCTCACTTCCTGAGACCACTGAGACCCTCGCCAATGACTAATCAAGACTAAACTTGGCACATGGAGCTCCAATGACCCACTCTACATCCTGGTGCAGTTTGGAGGAGGACAGACCATGGATGATGGGACTTCAAGTACCTCCACTCCCTTCCAAAGATTGCTGCAACCCTCTTCTAATGACCAATCAAGACCACACTTGGCACACAGAGCCCCCATGATCCACTCTACATCCTGCTGCAGTTTGAAAGGGGATGGACTTTGGATGATGGGACTTGCAGTACCTTCACTCACTTACTGACACCACTGCCACCCTCATCTAATGACTGATAAAGACCAAACTTGGCACACAGAGCCCCCATGACCCACTCTATATCCTGCTGCTGTTTGTAGGAGGATGGCCCATGGATGATGGGACTTCAAGTACCTTCACTCACTTCCTGAAAATAATGCAGCCGTTATCCAAAGACCAATAAAGACCAAACTTGGCATACAGAGCCGCCATTACCCACTTTCTCTAATAACCCGGGCAACGCCGGGTCCCCAAGCTAGTATATAATAAAGAAGAGTGTTTGTATCGGACAGAGGAAGGGCGGAAGGGGTATGTGGCAGCGTTCTGATTGGCCAGCCTGAAAGTTCCAACATTCGGATTGGCTGCCGCAGTGGTGCTATTTGCATATGGTCTCTGATTGGCCAGCTTCAATAGGAGCCCCTGGTGGAGAAAAGAGTTCATGGCAGAAACGGGGACATGAGAAGGACATTTGCATATGGTCTCTGATTGGCCAGCCTCAATTCCAAGATTCCGAGATAACTAAGAGAGGAAAGGAAAAGGCCAGAGGGGGCTGGGTCAGAACATTACCAATACAGACCACACTTGGCACACAAAGCCCCCATGACCCACTCGACATCCTATTGCAGTTTGGAGGAGGATGAACCATGGATGATGGGACTTGCAGTACCATCACTCACATTCTGAGACCGCTGTTAACCTCATCCAATGACTGATCAGGACCAAACTTGGCACATAGACCTCTCATGACCCACTTTACGTCCTGGTGTGGTTTGGCCGGGATGGACCATGGATTATGGGACTTGCAGTACCTTTGCTCAATTCTTGAGACCACTGCAACCCTCATCCAATTACCGATAAAGACCAAACTTGGAACACTGAGTCTCCATGACCCACTCTACATCCTGGTGCGGCTTGGAGGAAGATGCACCATGGACGATGGGACTTGCAATACCTGCACTCCCTTCCTAAAACCATTATAACTGCCAACAATGATGGATCACGACCACAGTTTACACAGAGAGCCTGCATAACCCACTCTACATCCTGGTGTACTTTCGAGGAGGACAGACCATGGATGATAGGACTTCAAGTACCTCCACTCTCTTCCCAAAACTGCTGCAACCCTCATCTAATGTCCAAACAAAACCAAACTTGGCAGAGCCCCCATGACCCACTCTACATCCTACTGCGGTTTAGAGTAGGGCATACCATGGATGATGGGACTTGAAGTACCTCTACTCGCTTTCCGAGACTGCTGCGACCCTCAACAATGACTGAACAACACCAAATTTGGCACATAGACCTCTCATGACCCACTTTACACCATGGTGTGGTTTGACTGTGGATCGAGCATGGATTATGGGACTTGCAGTCTCTTCGCTCAATTCCTGAGACCACTGCAACCATCAGCCAATTTCCGATAAGGACCAAACTTGGCACACCGGGTCTCCATGATGCACTCTACATCCTGGTGTGGTTTGGAGGATGATGCACCCTGGACGATGGGACTTACAGTTCCTTCACTCACTTAGTGAAACTACTGAGACCCTCATCCAATGACTGATGAAGACCAAACTTGGCACACAGAACCCCCATGGCCAATTCAACATTCTGGTGAGGTTTGGGGGAGAACAGACTATGGATGATGGGATTTCAAGTACCTCCACTCACTTCCCAAGACTGCTGCAACCCTCATATAATGACCAATCAAGACCAAACTTGGCACACAGAGCCCCCATGAGAGACTCTACATCCTGGTGCTGTTTGGAGGAGGACGGACAATGGATGATGGGACTTGCAGTACCTTCACTCACTTCCTGAAACCACAGTGACATTCATCCAAATACCAGTAAAGACCAAACTTGGCACAGAGAGCCCCCATGGCCAACTCAACATTCTGGTGATGTAGAGTGAGACTATGGATGATGGGACTTGCAGTACCTTAACTCACTTTCTGAGACTGCTGTGACCCTCATCCAATGACTGATCAAGACCAAACTTAGCACACAGAGCCCCCATGACCCTCTCTCCATCCTGGTGCAGTTTGGAGGACGATGGACCACAGACGATGGGACTCACAGTACCTTCACTAACTCCCTGAGACCACTGCGAGCCATATAAATAACTGATCAAGACCAACCTTGATATACAATGCCTTTCTCTAATAACCCGGACAGCGCCGGGTCCCCAAGCTAGTAAATAAATAAATTGGACTTCCCCGCTGAGGCATTCTGGGAGTCGTAGTTCCTGAATCACCGCCATCTTGACCCGCACTGACAAGGTTTGCACTTGGGATTTCTTGTGTCTAGATGGCCATAGAATAGAATTGGATTGGAAGAGGGGTAGTCTTATACGGCAAGTATATCCCAGACTCTATATTTTAACTTGAAAAGTTGGTCTTCTTATACACTAGTTGTTTATTATGCTGGAAAATACAGTACCGTATTTTCCGGTGTGTTAGATAACTTTTTAAGCGTGGAAAATCTTATGAAAAGTCCGAGGTCATCTAGTACGCCGGGTATAAATTAAAATAATAAGTAAAAGAAGAAAAATAAAATCTCCCATAGTGGCACGGCCGCGTTGCCACGGAGACTGGCTGGGGGTGATGGCCCGCTGGGCTTTCCCTGCGGCCCTCACTGCTCTCTGTTCAAGGACCTCCTCCGCCCTTGCTGCTTACCTCCTCCGAAGGCCACTGGGCTTGCCTAGGCCCAAGGAAATGCCTCCGAATGACTCAGCAGCGCTGGGCGGCGGCGTGCCTGGGATGTGCTCCCAGAGGCATTCTGGGAGCAGTAGGAGTCAGGGAACTACTGCTCCCAGAATGCCTCTGGGAGCACATCCCAGGCACACCGCCGACCAGCGTTGCTGGGAGTTGTCTTCCGGAGGCTCTTCCTTGGGCCTAAGATGAGCCCAGTGGCCTTTGGAGGAGGGCCTTGAAAGTAGTGTGGGTAGAGCGGCGGGGGCCATGGGGACAGCCCAGCAGACCATCACCTCCAGCCGGTCTCCATGGAATGCGGCGTCATCTTAAACAGCGAGTATATCCCTAACTCTGTATTTTGTGTTGAAAAGTTGGGGGGTCATCAGTATGCTGATGACACCCAACTGTATGGTTTCTTTCCACTGGATCCAAGGAAGCTGTCTCAGTTCTGAACCAGTGTCCATAATGAACTGAATGAGAGTAAGCAAATTGAAATCTAATCCAGACAAGACAGGGGTCTTCCTTGTCTATAAAAAGTCAGATCACAGAATAGGGATTAATCTTGTGCTTTATGGGAAAGTTATTTCCATTTTAACTTTACATTTGGCCTTCCCACTGTTTTTAATTGCGTGTTGTCTTATTGATAATGTTGTATATTTTATTATTTATGTTTTATTTTAATTGCTTGTACTGTTGTTGTTTTGCTTGTATTGTTGTATTCGGGCTCGGCCTCATGTAAGCCGCACTGAGTCCCTTGGGGAGATGGTAGCGGAGTACAAAAAAAGTATTATTATTATTATTATTATTATTATTATTATTATTATTCTATGCCTGGTTCACAACGAGGGTGTTTTCATGAACTCAGTCCTGACCTTGGGTGCCCAGGTTTCAGCAATGACCAGGAGTGCATTTGCACAATTTGTACTAGTGCATCAGTTGTGCCTGTTCTTTGAGAAGTCAGATCTGCCATGGTAACACATTGAAGACTTCACGGTGTTCTCTGCAACACTGAATGAGAGGGCTTTTTCTCATCCCACCTCCACTAAATGTAAGGACTGCCTCCTGCTCCTCTTCTATGATTCCTATTGTGGGGTCAGTCTAAATGTCTTCAAGATTCAAATGAGGATTTATACTACTTTTATAACAACAGGACACTCCACTTCCATGCTGCCACCACAGACACCATGTCTGAAACCAATTTTTCAGAATGATAGCCATTCTGGAAGCTAAACTTGCATGAAAACACAAATTTCTTGATGGAATTAAAACATAACATAGGAGATTATATATTAAACATCTCTTTTCAAGCAGAGAAATCAAACCTTTTCCAATCACTTGATTCAAATTCCTTTGACTAACTCAAGCTCCTCCCAAATCGCAAACATTCCGCCAATCAGCATCAATGTCAACACTCCATTTTACAGCATTACACAATAAATCAAGCAACATTTTAATATACAAACCCATGATATCACACCCTTATCTTAATTACATCCTGTTTGAACTATTGCAACGTGCTCCATATGGGGTTGCCTTTTGAAACTATTTGGAAACCTCAGCAGGTTCAAAATATTGCAGCACTGGAGAAGGGCCAGTGAGAACTCTTGTTGAAACAGCTTCACTGACTATCACTTTGTTTTTGGGCACAATTCAGGATGCTAGTCATAATCTATAAAGCGTATGTGGCTTGGATTCAGATTACTTCGATTCAGAGTCAGATTACTAATTTTATTTTTTACTGTTGTTGCATGTTTTATTTACATTGTTGTATTACTGGGCTTGGCCTCATGAAAGCCGCCCTGAGTTCCCTTGAAGAGATGGTGGTGGAGTATACATAAAGTTTTATTATTATATAATTATTAGCTGTACCCACCACGCGTTGCTGTGGCAAACCTTCCCTCCCTCTTTCTCTCCTTCCTTCCTTCCCTCTGTTTCTTTTCCTTTCTCTTTCCCTTCTTCTTTCTTCCTTCTCTATCCATTTCTTCCCTCCCTTCCTTTGTTCTTTGATTCCATCCTTCCTTCTCTTTTTCCTTCCTTCCCTCCCCCCTTTCTCTCTTTCGTTCCTTCTCTCTTTCTTTCCTTCCCCCTCTCTTTCCTTCTTTCTTTCACTTTTTTATTTCCTTCTCTCCTTCCTTCCTTCCTTCCTTCCTTCCTTCCTTCCTTCCTTCCTTCCTTCCCCCTTTCTGTGTATATGTGTTTTGTGTATGTATATATGCATATATGTGTGTGTATATATTCGTGTATGTGTGTATATATGTGTGGTTTTGCGCATGCGTTGTAATGTAATTTTGGGGTGGGTTTTTTTGCTGTTTTAAGTCCCTTCCACTGTGTTTTCCAGTGTTTTTATGAGTGATTGTCATTCGTTGGCCTGAGAGGGGTCTTGTGTCCAAATTTGGTGTCAATTCATCCAGTGGTTTTTGAGTTCCGTTAATCCCACAAACGAACGTTATATTTTTATGTATATAGATATTTTCCTATATGGATATACCATGATGTTAAGATCCTCAAGAGAGTGCTTTCTCTAGGTCTCTCCACAATCAGGGATCTGTTTGGTGAGGACACAAGAGAGAGCTTTCTCTGGCCCCTACTACACTGCCATATAATGCAGGTTATCAAAGCAGATAATCCACATTATCTGCTTTGAACTGGATTATATGAATCTACACTGCCATATAATCCAGTTCAAAGCGGATAATCTGGATTTTATATGGCAGTGTAGAAGGGACCTCAGTGACTGCCCTGTTGTTGAATTATCTTCCATTGGGGGCTAGGCCGATCCTATCACTGCTCTCCTTTCACTGGCAAGTAAAACCTGTCTTATTTAAGCGGGAGTTTAATAACTAATTTGCAGGAAGCCTCTTTGTAGCATCTTTCTAATTTGGGTTTTTTTTAAAAAAATCAATTTATGTTGTTTAATGTATGATTTTTAAAATGGTGATATCTATGTTCTAATTTTATTATTCTTTAAGCAAGTTTTTTTATGTGTGAGCTGTTTGGGGTTTCTCACGGGGTGGGGGGGAAAGTATTTAAATGCAGTATATACATAATAGGTGAATTTGAATCATGTGTTTAACCACTTGCCCTTCCTGTTTTTTTGGAAGGAGGGAGAAAAGAGACACCAACAACCAATCTCAAGAATGAGCCATTTGGCTTTATATGACATAAAACAAGAAAGGACAATGGGAAATTTAATCCATGGATATCATAAACATGTCTTTGGAGCTCTGCACAAAAAAATGTTCTCAAATCAAGACGGAATAAACTGCAACATTTGGTTAGGAGTCTTCACTCAACTACAATAACTTGCAAGTTCTGACAGGTTTTGAGGGTTTTTGCTGCCCTTGACTCTTCAGTGGTTTTACCTTTACAGATTTATTTTGTGTTTAAGGCAACACTGAAGAACATGGCTGGGATTTGGATTCTAGGTGTAGCAAGGATTGCAGAAAGAACTGCGTGGCTTTGATGTCCACAACCTCACTGTTGTTCTGGTGGTTATATTTCCATTGAGAGTACTTCCAATAACAAGGATGGCCTCTATGTGTGTGTTTCCCTACATATACGCACACAAATGCTTTCTACTACTCTTTCCTTTAGGGTTTTGTGCTGTGCCATTCCATTGCAGGGGGGACTGGCTCTGGTTTGGGTTCTTACCTTCTGGAGAGATTAAATGACAGGTAAGTGATGGCATGAAAGACTTGTAAATACATGTACTTTTCACACTCTTGGGGAGCATATATAGGTGAAAAAGCCAATCGGTCTAGAATGGTAGCAGACTGTGTAAGACACAGAGCTGACTCAGAGCAAAGGCTACCCCACCCAAACACCAGCTTAGGCAAGCCTTATACATGCTGGAGTTGTGACTTGAAATAGGAAGGAGAAATAATCAGCTCTCAACCCTTAGGCAATGAATGTTCTCTGGTTCCAGTCAAAGCAAATCACATTTATTTTGGATGGGAACTGGTGGTTTGATCATCATTTCCATGCATAATTTCCAAAAATTCTAAGGAGGGATGAAAGAGACATTTGGAGACAATTCAGTTAGTTGAAACATTGACTTGACTAACCCCCTGTTGATACGGCTGTCATCCTCTGGGCTTAGAAATACTGTAATGCACTAGATAAAAACTCCTGGGATCTAGCCAATCAAATTATAAATATATTTGAGAGCCACATTATATCCCCCATTACAAGGTCCACACAATGTAATTTGTTTTTGTTGTGCAGTCTGTGGTTGACCTCTGATTTTCCTCAAATCTTCTCTACATCTTGAAATATTCCCAAATAAAATATCTCATTTTGCTCTTAAGTATTAGAAATGTTTGTTTTCCATTTTATTGACTTTGAACAGTGCACTGTGCTTAACAGGAAGGTTCCTGCCGTTTGACAAATACAGACTTCCAGTGGCAGAGAAGCTAGGATTTGTGAAGCCTTAAAATGTCCACTATAGTCAAGCCCTCTGTCTTAGCATGCTCTTAGGCACTTTTAATATGTAAATCTCATTAGATTCCCTATACACCTATGTGTAAGGTATAACCCATTTGAATTGGTTTTTTTATTCTCAGATTATATAATTAGCATTGTGTGCTTATGTTGTTTTAAAAGTATGTTTGTCCAGTTAATTCAGGCTTCGCATAGTTGGTTGCTTTTTTCCACAACCCAGATATGATTTAATTTCAGTATGTTTAGTTGTAGTAGTAGTAGTAGGAGTAATAATAAATAAATAAATAAATAAATGCCTATAAATATCTGGGCATACTACAGTTGGACAATATCAAGCATGGGCATGTGAAAAATGTGGTCAGCAAAGAATATATCCAGAGTCAGAAAGGTTTTGAAGAGCAAATTAACTGACGAAAATATGATCAAGGCTATCAACACCTGGGCCATCCCCATCATTGGATACACTGCTGGAATTGTGAACTGGACACAAGCAGAGCTGGATGATCTGGACAGAAAAACAAGAAAACTGATGACAATCCACTACGCATTACACCCGCGTTGTGATGTCGACAGACTTTACCTGCCCAGAAAATCAGGAGGCAGGGTGAAACAAACAGTAAAAGAAGAGAAACATGCACTGGCAGATTATTGAAAGGCATTTAAGAACCAATAGTAGTAAACTGCTTCAAGTGCAAAAGACAAAGAGTGAATACCGTAAAAACACAATCCAGAGCAGAAGAGAAAACGGGAAAGAAGGCTCTCCATGGACAGTTCCTGAGAAAAAATTGAGAGCCAAATGGACAAAGAAGAAATATGGCTGTGACTCACAGATGGAACTTTGAAAATGGAGACAAAGGAGGGCCTGATTCTGGCAGGCCAAGAACAAGCCATTAGAACCAATGCCATCAAAGCCAGAATTGAAAAGTTGACGACAGATCCCAAGTGTAGACTCTGCAAGGAAGTAGGTGAAACAATAGATCACATCCTCAGCTGCTGCAAGAAGATCGCACAAACAGACTACAAGCAGAGGCATAACACCATTGCTCAGATGATTCATTGGAACTTGTGCCACAAATACCATCTGCCTGCGACAAAGAACTGGTGGGCTCACAAGACGGAAAAAGTTAGAGAATGAACACGTCAAGCTACTCTGGGACTTCTGATTCAGACAGTTTTGGAGCACTACTTACCTCACGATCGTGTTAAAAAACAAAGTGAGGATTGTCGATGTTGCAATCCCAGGTGACAGCAGGATTGCAGAGAAACAACTGGAAAAGCTGACATGATATGAGGATTTAAAGATCAAACTGCAAAGACTCTGGCACAAATCAGTAAAGGTGATCACAGTGGTGACTGGCACAATGGGTGCAGGGCCTAAAGACTTTGGCCTGCACTTTAACACAATTGACGCTGACAAAATTACCATCTGTCAGCTGCAAAAGGCCACCCTACTTGGATCTGCATCAATTTTTCGCTGATACATCACACAATCCTAGACACTTGGGAAGTGTTCGATGTGTGATCCAATACAAGCAGCATGGTGATCTTGTTTGCTGTGTACTAATCTTGTGCTGTTTCAAATAAATAAATAAATAAATAAATAAATAATCTTCATCTATACCCTGCCCTGCGGTGGCTGACAACATGGATAAATACAATAAAATTACATATAAAATAAAGAATAAACAAAATAATAACACATCAGATCAATATAAGACAATAGAAGACAAAACAAAATAAGCCAAAGCACGAGTAAACAAAAATTAAACAATAATATCATAAAACATTAGTTAAAATCGCAGTCATTCCTATAAGTTAAATAAGAGCTCTATTACCCAAATCTAAGTATATCCATATAAACAGGGTCCTTGTCCACATTAATAGGTGTTGACTAATCATTGTTAAAAGACTGTTTGAACAGCCAGGTCTTCAGATCCCTCCTGAATGTTGTGAGGGTAGTTGCTTGTCTAATCTGTCTTGCAGGGGCATTCCAGAGCGAGGGGGTGGCACTACTAAGAAGGCCCTCTCTCTCGTCCCCACCAGCCTCACTTGCAATGTGGGCTGGACTGAAAGGAAGGCCTCCCCAGCTGATACTAAATCTCAGGTAGGTTCATAAGTGGGGGATGTGGTTGCATAAATACGCAGGACCTGAACCATGCAGAACTTTATAGGTAATAACCTGCACTTTGAATTGGGCCGGAAACAAATAGGCAGCCAATGAAGCTGCTTCAGGAGGGGGGGTCGTATGTTCTCTATAACCTGCCCCCATCAGCAGCCTGGCTGGCGATCTTTGTACTTGTTGAAGCTTCCAAGCCATCTTCAGAGGCAGCCCCATGTAGAGTGTGTTGCAGTAATCCAAACGAGATGTAACTAAGGCATGGGCCACTGTGGCCAGAAAACTCGGTGCTGCGAATTTGCGCAGCACTTTGCAGACAAAGTTGCTCGGAAACGTCTTGAGTTGGACTCCAGTTTAATCACAGTTCCAAGAGAGGTGACCGAAGCATCTGCTTGTCCAGTTGTGTGGGATTCCTTTCGGCTTGTTCGTCCTTAGGACGTGGAGGTGGCCTTTGGGGCAGTGAGGGCGACCACGTCGACTCTGGACCCCTGCCCGTCCTGGCTAATTAAATCGGCCAAGGATGGTTTGATTGATTGGTTTTTGCTGATCATTAATGTATCGCTGGAGCAAGGAATTTTTCCATCTGGACTAAAACAGGCGGTGGTCAGACCACTCCTGAAAAAGACCTCCCTTGACTCCACGGTCTTGAACAACTATAGACCAATCTCAAACCTCCAGTTTTTGGGCAAAGTGTTGGAGCAGGTGGTCGCCTCTCAGCTCCATGGCTTCCTGGATGACATCAACTATCTGGATCAGTCACAGTCTGGCTTCAGATTTGGCCATGGCACCGAGACGGCTTTGGTCGCCTTAGTAGATGACCTCTGTAGGGAGCTGGACAGGGGGAGTGTGATCCTGTTGGTTCTCTTGGACATTTCAGCGGCTTTCAATACCATCGATCATGGTATCCTTCTAGGACGACTCTCCGGGGTGGGCCTTGGAAGCACGGCTTTGTCGTGGCTCTGGTCGTTCCTGGAGGGTTGATCCCAGATGGTGCAGCTGGGTGACACCTGCTCGGACCCCTGGCCTTTGACCTGTGGGGTCCCGAAAGTTTCCATTCTGTCTCCCATGCTTTTTTACATCTACATGAATCGCTGGGAGAGATCATCCAGAGCTTTGGAGTTGGGTGCCATCTCTACGCAGATGATACACAACTCTACTACTCTTTTCCACCTAATTCCAAAGATGCCCATCGGGTGCTGGACGAGTGCGTGACTGCTGTGGCTGTCTGGATGAGGACAAACAAGCTGAAGATTAATCCTGACAAGACAGAGGTCCTCCTGGTAGGTCGTAAACCGGATCGGGGTATAGGGTGGCAACCTGTGTTGGACAGGGTTGCACTCCCCCTGAAGTCACAGGTCCGCAGTTTGGGGTCCTCCTGGATTCATCACTTACGCTTGAGGCTCAGCCGTCGGCGGTGGCCGGGAGGGCCTTTGCACAA
This sequence comes from Anolis sagrei, assembly GCF_037176765.1. Classification (NCBI taxonomy): domain Eukaryota; kingdom Metazoa; phylum Chordata; class Lepidosauria; order Squamata; family Anolidae; genus Anolis; species Anolis sagrei. The sequence continues at coordinate 51,007,173 of NC_090026.1, read as the reverse complement.
TAGAGACTCATGCACCAACTGCGACCATACCTCGTGAAGGCGGATCTGGCCAGGGTGGCCCACGCCTTAGTCACCTCTAGACTGGATTACTGTAATGCATTCTACGTGGGGCTGCCCTTGAAAACAGCTCGGAAATTCCAGATGGTCCAACGGGTGGCAGCCAGGTTGTTAACCGGGGCTCCTTACAGGGAGCGGTCAACCCTCCTGTTTAAGGAGCTCCACTGGCTGCCATTCATTTTCCGGACCCAATTCAAGGTGCAGGTTCTCACCTACAAAGCCCTGAACGGTTTGGGACCCGCCTACCTGCGTGACCGCATCTCTTTATACAAACCCACACGATCTCTTCGATCATCTGGAGAGGCCCTGCTCATACTCCCACCTGCATCGCAAGCGCGTTTGGTGGGGACGAGAGAGAGGGCCTTTTCAGTGGTGGTCCCTCGACTCTGGAACTCACTCCCTAAGGACATCAGGCATGCCCCAACTTTGGCAGTCTTTAGGAGGAGCTTGAAGACGTGGTTGTTCCAGTGTGCCTTCCCAGAATAATGATCCTATAGCACTTTGTCCTCCAAAACAATTTATATTGTTTTAGGTCTGCTTGTATGTTTCCACAAACCGCCCATCACTTTTTCGCCCATGTCCAGCATTATTTTTAATTTTAACTACATTTGGCCTACCCATCGATTTTAAAGTGTGTGGTCCTATTGATAATGCTTATGTTATTGTTTTATTGTTTTGTTGTTTTTAAGTTGCTTGTATTGTTGTTATTACTTGTATTTTGGGCTCGGCCTCATGTAAGCCGCACTGAGTCCCCTGGGGAGATGGTAGCGGGGTATAAATAAAGTGTTGTTATTATTATTATTATTATTATTATTATTATTATTATGCGTAGTAGTGACAGTTGTGCTAACAACTGAGTTGAAGTGTTTCCCAACACCGATATACGAGGGATATCCGGAAAGTAAGGTTACAAGATTTTTTAAAAAATATGAAGAATGAATATATTGTAATAAATCTTACATGGTTCATAGGATAGGCTTTACATTACTTTCCGACATATTCAGCATTCAGTTCAATACATGTTGTCATCCATGGGATTTGTTAAAAAATGCAATACAACTGTTTGGTCTGCTCCTGACACGATAAATAAATATCCATGGGATGAGTTTTTTATGCCTGTGTCATAGAAGTCTCCCACAGAGGATGCAGCAGCAACAGAGCTGGAACTGGGGGTGGAGGCAAGGCCAAGGCTACCTCTTGGCTGGAGGGGCTCCCCGAGCTACCAGGCCCCCCTATGACCGAGTGTACCTAGCACAACATTCTGCCGCTAGAGCGAAGAGGAGAAGGAAGGAAACAGAGAGGAACTGCTACTTTAGGGACCTGCCGCCGAGCAGCTTCTGCCACTGCCTCCTCCTCTTCTTTCCTCCTCCTCCTCCCCTGGTGGCATCCTCAAGTGGGGTCTGCCTTGCTTTCGACGTTCACCTCCCAGCTTCATGGACTCTTATAGAGAGAGAGAGAGAGAGAGAGAGAAATGAGTTGTTGAATGAAATCAAAAGGCCAGGGTAAACTCATGGAAAGTCTAAATCTTTTTTTTTTTTAGCTCAGACATTTTTAATTAGTTATTCTTTGTAATTATCAATTAATTTTAGAACCAACAATGCAGTTGTGCACATTTTTCATCTTACCCTAATCCATCTCACTTCAATGTTTTAAACAAAACCAACACTCCTAGAGGCATGCTTGTCTAATACGTCTTACAAAACTTTGGTGTATAGACTATTGGAGCCTTATTTTTAATATAGATATTTTTATCATTTTAATCTAAACAGTGGGATTAAAGACTGACTACTCTGGTTGCCAGATGTTCAAGCTGGGTTTAGAAAAGGCAGAGGAACGAGAGACCAGATTGCCAATATCCGCTGGATAATGGAGAAAGGCAGGGAGTTTCAGAAAAACATCTACTTCTGCTTCATTGACTATTCTAAAGCCTTTGACTGTGTGGATCATAATAAATTGTGGCAAGTTCTTGGTGGTATGGGGATATCAAGTCACCTTGTCTCTCTCCTGAGGAATCTGTACAAGGACCAAGTAGCAACAGTCAGAACTGACCACGGAACAACAGACTGGTTCAAGATTGGGAAAGGCGTACGGCAAGGCTGCATCCTCTCACCCAACCTTTTTAACTTGTATGCAGAACACATCATGCGATGTGCGGGGCTGGATGAATGCAAAGCTGGGGTGAAAATTGCTGGAAGAAACATTAACAACCTCAGATATGCAGATGACACCACCCTGATGGCCGAAAGCGAGGAGGAGCTGAGGAGCCTTCTAATCAAGGTGAAAGAAGAAAGCGCAAAAGCCGGGTTGCAGCTAAACGTCAAAAAAACCAAGATTATGGCAACAAGAATGATTGACAACTGGAAAATAGAGGGAGAAACCGTGGAGGCCGTGACAGACTTTGTATTTCTAGGTGCAAAGATTACTGCAGATGCAGACTGTAGCCAGGAAATCAGAAGACGCTTACTTCTTGGGAGGAGAGCAATGTCCAGTCTCGATAAAAGAGTGAAGAGTAGAGACATCAGACTGGCAACAAAGATCCGCCTAGTCAAAGCCATGGTATTCCCTGTAGTCACCTACGGATGTGAGAGCTGGACCTTAGGGAAGGCTGAGCGAAGGAAGATCGATGCTTTTGAGCTGTGGTGTTGGAGGAAAGTGCTGAGAGTGCCTTGGACTGCGAGAAGATCCAACCAGTCCATCCTCCAGGAAATAAAGCCCGACTGCTCACTGGAGGGAAAGATACTAGAGACAAAGTTGAAGTACTTTGGCCACATCATGAGGAGACAGCAAAGCTTAGAGAAGACAGTTATGCTGGGGAAAGTGGAAGGCAAAAGGAAGAGGGGCCGACCAAGGGCAAGATGGATGGATGGCATCCTTGAAGTGACTGGACTGACCTTGAGGGAGCTGGGGGTGGTAACGGCCGACAGGGAGCTCTGGCGTAGGCTGGTCCATGAGGTCACGAAGAGTCGGAGACGACTGAACGAATGAACAACAACACTCTGGTTTATCCCAAAGCTGTTTTATGTTTGTTTTAGATTTCAGGTTGGTCTCAATCCTCCTCAGAAGGTTTTAAATTATTACTATAAACTGCTTACAAAACTTCAATTCTTGGGCAATATATAGAAGGAACGCTCCTCCCTTTTGACTTGATGTCGTAGCTCATCTCATGAGGACAGCTATGGTAATTTCATCTAAAGCCTATTTCGGATGGGAGACATCAGTGTGTTATATAATGAAGAAAATTCAGCCTAGCCCGAACTAGGCCTATCATATTACTGCAGCTGGTCATTTCAGATCTGCATGGTCCCTTCTGAACGAGAATGTAACACTGAACTTACCTTAAACTTATAGAGGGGATCCAGATCCTCTTTGGCTGGTGTCTTCATCTTCTTGATGAACTCTGTATTTGTTACTTTTGAAACCTTGGAGATATTCTTTTAGTCATCTCATTTTTTCCTAGGTTTATCATAAAATTTCAAAACAGGCCTATCTATTATTATTTGATACACAGCAAGCAAGATTAGTACACAGCAAACAAGATCATTTTGCTGGCTTTTGTATTCGACCACACGTCGGGCACTTCCCAAGTGTTTAGGACTGGTGATGTACCAGCAAATAATGTGTGCAGGTCGGAGTTGGGTGGCCTTTTTGCAGCTGACAGATGTTAATTTTGTCAGCGCCGATTGTTTTTAAATGCAGGCCAAGGTGTTTGGGCACTGCACCCATTGTGCCAGTCACCACTGGGACCACATTTACTGGCTTGTGCCAGAGTCTTTGCAATTCTATCTTTAAATCCTCATATCATAAGCTTTTCCAGTTGCTTCTTGTCAATTCTGCTGTCATCTGGGATTGCAAGATCTGTTGCACTCCAGGATAGGAAAAGCCCTCTGACTTTAAACAACACACCGTTGGATGGAAAACAATCCTTTTATTGAAGATAATTAAAAAGCAGTAAGGTAAAAAAGCACTTTAAAGAAATAGGTAAATCCAATTAGGTAGAAAGATAAGCAGGAACAAAGTAGTCCAGAGTAATAGTCCAGCAAAGTCCATAAAAACAAAGTCAAAACTTCCCCAAAATAATACAAGAAATCAGGAAACACGAATCCAAGGCATGAATATAAAAGCATAGATTCCAAGAATCAAAACCATGAAACAAAGGCACTTAAACATGAATTATCCAAGCAAAGCTTCCATGAACAAGGACGAGATCTTGACTTGATTCAAAACGATGCTCCATCTGACTACATATTCTACACTTGGGACTTTTATCTCCTCGTTAGCTGTGTCTCTAGCACTCAGAAATTTGTTTCACTTTAGCTGAGAATTTCTTATCTTTTTCTCTCAGAGCCTGGCAGAACCCCGAAGCCACTGTTCAGCTCTCCTGTTTTTTACTGATCTCCTCCTGTCTATTTATTTGCTCATTAATTTCTGCAGCTGGGCCAGGTGCCGAGCTATTTTCATGTTCCCTATCATGGGAACTCTGGTAACAATTCAGAAAGCACACCATCATCCCCCACACCCTCAGGGATGTTCTCATGGGAAACTACACCTTGAACAGGGATATCCTGGTCATTCTCTGCATCAACATCACTGGCCAAACCATTGCCCTCTTGAAACTCATCTTGCAACTCATTGACATCACTCCCCACATCCAAAGCACCCTGATCCTGAAACACAATCACAGGCTGAGCTCCAATAACATTGAAAGTGTTTTTTCCATAATCGTGAGGTCAGGAGTATTGTGCTTCAAAAATCTTGTCAGTCTGAATTTGGAAGTTCCAAAGTCATTTAATGTGTTCATTTTCCGTAACCTTTTCAGGCTTGTGAACCCACCAGTTCTTTGTCACAGGCAGATGGTATTTGTGGCACAAGTGCCAATGGATCATATATTAATTAATTAATTAATTAATTACTACTATCTTTATACCCCACCTTTCTCCCCGTGGGAACTCAAGGCAACTAACAGTCCTACACTACACAAGTTTAAAAATTGTAATATATTTTTACAAAAGGGTGGTTTAACCTCTGGTTTGCTAGTAAAACTGAATTACTGTGTCGCAAAATGATGCATGTTGAAAAAGCTCTACCATACAGCATCCTAGTATTTGGGCATGGTACATATTTTTCTCTACTGAGTCACTGACAGCCTCACTCCTCAACAGGTATCCTAAGAAACTGGTACAGACATATTCAGTCTTCCCCAACCAGGATGAAATGAGTGATGTAGTAGTGCAGCCATACAACTCTCTCTTGACGCTCAAGCGGCTGACACAGAATGCTGATTGTGTGGTAAGGCATGATTGTGGAAGGATTTTTTTTCCCCACCAGTATTAAAGTAAAAGAGCATAATATACCATGTGTTAAAACCTGATTCAATGGAACTATAGATTGGTATGTAGGAAGTTTACTTTGCATGGTCCCATTGTTGTGTGCTGTGTCGTCCCCGTCCCCCCAAACACACACACAGTTAGTATTAAAAAGACTTGAGTAATATGTAGAAAATAAATAGGAGAGTGGCTTTGAATGAATGCAACCTGTATCTAGTGTACATATCTTAACAAGTGAGAGATTCCATCCATGCACACTCATCCTACACTGTCTCTTTTCACAGGTAGTTCTAGACAACACAGCTCTGAACCGCATTGCTACTGACAGGCTGCACATCCAGAATCCAACCTTTTCTCAAATCAACCAGCTGGTAAATGGGTATGAATGTGATACTGAGAAGATGCTTTCCTGAGTTTGACCAATGCAGGCATGATTATCTTGAGAGACTACTGTATTTTCCGGTGTATTAGATGACTTTTTAACCCTGGAAAATCATATGAAAAGTCGGGGGTTGTCTGATATGCCGGGTATAAAATAAAAATATTAAGAATAAAAGAAAATAATAAAATCCAAGTCCCTTAACAGCGCAGTCTTAGGAGGGGGGGGGGGGAGCGACAGGCCGCATTGCCAGAGGTGATAGTCTGCTCGGCTGTCTCCACTGCCCTCGCCGCTCTACTTTCAAGGCCCTCCTCCACCCCCACCACTCTTCCTCTGAAGGCCACTAGGCTTCAATGCCCAGTACTCTTCAATGCCTTCCTCTCTCCAGCCTGGATTTATTTAATATTAAAGTAATGTTTGATTGGAGACCAGTCTGTCTTTTCAATTACTGTGCTCTGTTTGGCTTTCAGGAGTTGTGTTAAATTGTCCATATTCGTGATGTCAAGTCTCTTGAGTATCTACTTTTCTAGTGTTGGCGTCTCTTTAGACTTCCACTTTCTCTCAAAAACTAGTCTCGCAGCCGTAACCATATGGGAAAATAACATATCCTTGTTCTTTTCTATTTCAAAATATATTCTTCCCAAAAGGTAGTACTCCGGTTTCATTTCCATTTTTAAATCTAGTATCTTCTTTGATATTTCGTGTACCACTTTCCAGAATTTTTGGTCTTCTCACATGTCCACCATAGATGGAAGAATGTCCCAACCTTTATTTGGCATTTCTAACATTTGTCGGGTACATTTTTGAAACATTTCGCCAATTTACTAGGTGTGATGTACCATGTGTACATCATTTTGATCCAGTTTTCGCATAAATCGTAGGAATTTATATATCTTAAATTAAAAAAAAATATTTTGGGATTCTTAGATAGAATGATAAGGAGGTTTTAAAACTTTCTTGCGTCTCCCCTGCCCCTTATTCATATTTAGCCTCTGATAGCCCAATGAAGAGTTCTAGAGAAGTTGAAAACTCGTGCATTTCATGGAATTTATAATGGTCCTAATAAAGTAAAATCAGGAAGAAAGTAAAATCGTGGCTATGGGACCAGGCTTTCGGTCAGCAGATGTAAATTAGCACTTTAGTGGAAATGGATTGCAAAGGCGATTTACATGAGGATAAAATTCTATTTGGTAACAAATGTTTTTATATTGTTTAATTAATGGCTTATGTATTTATGTATTTTAATGGTTTGATGGTTTGTCTGCCAATCAGTTTTCGAGCACAATTCAAAGTGCTGGTGTTGACCTATAAAGCCCTAAATGACTCCAGCCCAATTTACCTGTCCGAATGGATTCTCCCCTATGAACCATCAAGGTTATTAAGATCTTCTGGAGGGGCCCTGCTTTCAGTCCCTCCTCTTTCGCAATCGTGATTGGTGGGGACGAGGGACAGGGCCTTCTCGGTGGTGGCCCCTTGGCTCTGGAACTCCCTCCCGATGGAGATTAGATCTGCCCCCTCCCTCCTCACTTTTAGAAAGCTGGTAAAACCATGGCTTTCGAATACTGCATTTGCAGAATGATGACTGAGTCAATAACTGCTGACCACACGGGTGGATGCCGATGAATGTATGATTTATTCTGACAAACTGACCTTTTGTAAGTTGTATAATTGTATTTTAATGTATTTTTGTACTATTGTATTATGATGTTTACTGTGGTTTATCTTATTGTATTTTAATCCTATGCTGTTAGCCGTCCTGAGTCCCTCTTCGGAGGTCGAGAAGACTGGGTTATAAAAGCTCAAAATAAATAAAATAAATAAATTTGTTTAATGGTTATTGTATTAATTCTTCATGTAACGGCATCGAATTGCTGCCTATGTAAGCCGTCCTGAGTCCCCCTTTCGGGGTAGAGAAGACGGGATATAAATACCAGAAATAATTAATAATAAATAATAAATAAAGGTATTTTCATTCTATGGATCTTGGGGTTTTGTTTTTAGATCAAGTTGGTTATGGAAAGTATAGTTGTTGTTTCTGATTTCTGAGCTTGGTGTGAATCTTGGCATATTTTTATCATTATTTCCTTCCTAGGTCTCCACCATCATGTCTGCCAGTACCACGACATTGCGCTACCCAGGCTACATGAATAATGACTTGATTGGATTGATTGCCTCCCTTATCCCCACGCCACGGTTGCACTTCCTTATCACAGGCTACACACCGCTCACCACCGACCAGGCTGTAAGTACTTTCCCTCTCTCTGCCCCTAAGCCATGCTCTGGACATTTATGGGCATCGTTGCTGGCCCTCTGCCGTTTACGCCTTTCTGGAGATAGATATATATGCAGATTATTTGAGAATGAGCAATTGGTCTCTTGTCCTCTAGTTTAATTGGAATCCATGGCACCTCATAGCAACATGTGTGATCAGTGGCCAAGATACTACTTAATGACAAAGCGTAAAGTTCCACCAGTGTAGTTTTACAGGAATTTTGAGAGACCAACACCATTAATTGGGTCACAAGGCAATTCGTGACTGGCAATTACAACTATGCTCAGGGCTATTCAGTGGCCATTCTGCAGCTGGAGGAACACTGATGTGCAAAGAGGTATTTTATCCTCCCCTGCAAGGAATATTCCTTATCTGTGTCTTTTTTCATCCCTTTCCACAAGCAGCAGGGCAGGCTGAAGTTGCAAAGGCTCAGAATTCAGAAGAGGGTATCAGATGCATGGTGTGCATGTGTGAAACTTTGTGTGCTTACCTTCTTTCAGATCATCTGCCTCTTAATTTTTGTATTAGTGATATTTGCTTCTGGGTGTTTTTTTTATTTCTCTCTATCAGTCGTAGTTCATCTTTAGAGATCCCAGAATGGCCCAAGAAAGTTGGAACCCTGTTTTAGAAAAAGAGATGTTGTGTGAGTGGTGTGTGTATATTTCCTTCTACCTGCCTTGGAAGGCTGCAACATTTTCCTTCTGAATATCACTATATCCTTGGATGCTTCTTGGTTGTAATGCAGCAGAACAACCTCTTGGAGAGACTCCATTGAAATGGTCATTTCTTCCTCGTGTTGTTTGTGAAATGTGTACAGACGGGTTTCCCCTGCGCATGCGCAGCAGTTTCGGCAATTAATTGAATTTTAGGCGGAGGCCCTGCCCACACTTCCCATTTATTTATATTTATTTAAAACATTTATATTCGGCCCTTCTCACCCTGAAGGGGACTCGGGGCGGAGCACAGCATATATACGGCAAACATTCAATGCCGGGACACAAATTCTTATATACATACATAAACTTTAAAAGCATTTATCAAAATATTAAAATACACCATTTAAAGCCGTCCTAGTCATCCGTGTAAAATCTATTTGGCCTGGTCATCTTTCCTATTGCCGCTTTATTGCTCTGTCCCGAAAGCTTGGTCCCACAGCCAAGTTTTTACCATCCTTCTAAAGGACAGGAGAGAGGGGGCCGACCTGATCTCACCAGGAAGGGAGTTCTATAGCTGGGGAGCAATCACCGAGAAGGCCCTGTCTCTCGTCCCCACCAATCGTGCCTGTGACAACGGCGGGATGGAAAGCAGGGCCTCCCCGGAGGATCTTAATCTCCGTGATGGCCCTGGGCAGGGCTATGCCTCAGTTCCTCGTAGCCAGACAGCAATTGAGGTTGTGAGGCACGATCCAGTGAGGAGGATGGGCAGGGCTGTGCGGATTTCACAGATCAACACTCGAAAAAATATGGTTACAGATAAACAACTTATACTTCTTCCTCGTGTTGTCTGTGAAATGTGCACAGATGTGTCATTAACAAGCTACTAACCTTGGTGGCGGGTCATGTCACACAGGAGAACAGCACAGCTCTGCCAAAAGCAGCGTCTTTCTTTGCCATGATGTCCAGCTTGTAATGAGCAGCAAACGTTGATGGCGCGACCATGTTGCTGCTTTGCTACTCTACTCAACCGGGACACCTTTCAGGAAGGCAGAAACTGAGCGAGTGGAGGGGGCAGTCACTGAGTGTGGTTGGTCCTTGCCTGCTAGTTGATAGGCCATGTGGATTGTCGCAGCAATCCAAGAGGCGAGTCGTGAAGTTACTGGGAGGCCCAAGGCATCCTGTCTGTACTTGAGGAACAGTCTCGGCGACTTCCTGTGGGGGGCAGTCCTATGTATGTAGAATGACAGGGCTCTCTTGACATCTAAAGAGTGGAGAGGCTGGGTTAGGAAAAAAGGCAGGTAACCTATTTGTGCGGATTTCACAGATCAACACTCAAAGGAATACGGTTGCGGGTAAAACAACTTAAATTTCTTCCATGTTGTTATTGACCCTCTTCTCATGTGATGTATAACTGTTTCACTTCCTCCACCAAATAAATGCCCATGATTATTGACAGGTGGCTAGTGTTCGCAAAACTACTGTCCTTGACGTGATGCGACGGCTACTGCAGCCCAAGAACGTCATGGTGTCCATGGGGCGTGATCGGCAGACAAATCATTGCTACATTGCCATCCTGAACATCATCCAGGGAGAGGTGGATCCCACCCAGGTCAGTGCTTAGAAAATGATTGACCAAACCAGGTTGGCAACCTGGAAGTCTCTATCCCAGTTTATCTTGTTGCTAATGCAATGTGGGCTATGTGATTGCTGTGTATTTACCATTCCACATTCATGTTATCAGGCCCGTGATATATGCTGTAAAAGCCTGTACTCTTTTGAACGAACCTTTCTTAAAATAACTGTGTTCATACTTGCACACACAAAAACCATCTGTATTCCATCAGGTCCATAAGAGTTTACAGCGGATCCGGGAGAGAAAACTCGCAAACTTCATTCCATGGGGCCCGGCCAGCATTCAAGTGGCACTTTCTAGGAAATCACCCTACTTGCCATCAGCGCACAGGGTCAGCGGTCTGATGATGGCTAATCACACCAACATCTCATCGGTGAGTCCGTATGAGATCAGCTCCGTCCCTCCTGTCATTTAGGAAGAAATTTAAGTAGTGGTTCTAGGACCAGGCTTTTGGACAACAGTCATAGATAGCACTGTGGGATATGGAATTGGATATAGAATTGACTGGAATGGTGGTATGGCTGTTAATACTGTTTTTATCAATGTTTTACTTATTGTTTTAATTGTTATTATATTGCTCTGTTATATATAGTGGCATCGAATTGCTGCCAAATGTAAGCCGTTATGAGTCCCCCTTCAGGGGTTGAGAAAGAACAGGATAGAAATAATAATATTAATAATAATAATAAAAATTAAAAAAAACTTTATTTATATACCGTTCCATCTCCCCGAGGGGACTCTGAACGGTTCCCAGGTAACATCACAAAACATACAAAGTAAAAAACAACATAACCGTAAGATTAACAAAACAAAATATAAGCATAAACATTTTCGCCATAACACACATATATTAAAAGTAATCCTGCCTGTTCAAGGCAATTAAAAAATTAAAAGGCCGGGCCAAGATTTGTGCAAGCCCAAAAATTCTAGGGGGCCCAGGAATTAAGTGCAATGCTATGGCAGGCAACAATAATATTAGGTACGGGTCTGTGGCTGTTCATTTCGGGGCCGATTAGAGGAAAGAATCTGGGTAATTGGTAGGAAGAATAAGGCCGTATTCGACAATATGTAGGGCTGAGTTAGAACTGGTCATTTTCAAAGGCTTGTTGAAACCACCAGGTCTTCAAGCTCTTACGAAAGGAGGGGAGGGATGGGACCTGTCTTATTTCCCTTGGAAGGGCTTTCCAGAGGTGGGGGGCCACCACCGAGAAGACCCTCTCTCTCATCTCCACCAACCGTGCTTGTGACGGAGGTGGGACCGAGAGGAGGGCCTCCCCGGAAGATCTTAGAGCTCGTGCCGGTTCATAGAAGGAGATGAGATCGAGGAGATAGGTGGGGCCCGAACCGTTTCGGGCTTTATAGGTCATGACCTGCACCTTGAATTTGGCTCGGCAACTTATCGGCAGCCAATGAAGCTGTTTTAATAGGGATGTTGTATGCTCCCTATAGTTTGCTCCAGTAAGGAGCCTGGCTGCTGCCCATTGTACCAGTTCAAACTTCTGGGCTGTCTTCAAAGGCAGCCCCACGTAGAGCGCATTCCAATAGTCCAGTTTGGATGTAACCAAGGCGTGAACCACCCTGGTCAAGTCAGACTTCACGAGGTATGGTTGCAGCTGGCACACAAGTTTGAGTTGTGCCAAGGCCCTCCCGGCCACCGCTGACACCTGAGCATCAGGCGACAGCATTGAGTCCAGGAGGACCCCCAAGCGCCTTCAGGGGGAGTGTAACCCCGTCGAGCACAGGTTGCCACTCAATACCCCGGTTGGCCCCGTGACTGACCAGGAGGACCTCTGTCTTGTCTGGATTAAACTTCAACCTGTTAGCCCTCATCCAGTCCATCACAGCTGTACTGGAAATAATAATACCAGAAATAAATAATAATAAACAATAATGGTTGGGAACATTGTTCTTTCTACTGAGTGGTTTGATGTTCTCAAAATTAATGATATAGTTCTGGTATTTGAAATGTACTCAAGGAGGTCATTTCTGTATCCTTTTTATTATATTGTTCTAGATGCAGAAAGATTTCTGCAGTTTTCAGGTAGAACTGGTGCATTTTGTCAGCTTTGTTATCTTTTTATTAAAAACAACAGAAACCAAGAATCCATTTATTCTTTAGTCTTCTGAGTGTTTCAGTCTCATAGGATAGCTGTGGATGGGCAAAGAGTGATTGAGTGTTCTGTAGTATCTGTTGTTACTATCATAGCAAGGGAAGTCTTGTCTATTTACAGTATTCCTAATACTAAATCACATTTCCTGTATATCTTTCCTCATGCATTTTCTGAACCATCTTCATTTTTTGTCCAGCTCTTCGAACGTACCTGCCATCAATATGACAAACTACGCAAACGCGAAGCTTTCCTGGAACAGTTCCGCAAAGAAGACATATTCAAGGAGAATTTTGACGAACTTGATGATTCCCGTAAGATTGTCCAGGAGCTGATTGACGAGTATCATGCTGCCACTCGGCCTGACTATATCTCCTGGGGCACACAAGAGCAATGAGTTGGCTTGTAGGAGAACACTCTGCCTTCTGTCATCTTTTCCTCAAGATTTCTCCAGATACATCAGCTCCCACGTCTGTGTGTGAGGGGGCACTCACAGGTCCTTCATGAAAGGAAGGGAATTGGATGCCTTTTGGATGCTGATGCTAGGATCCTTGGCCATTGGCCTCGAGGTTGTTTATATGTGGCACCTTCCCTTAGACCAGGAGTCACCAGGTCTTGTTAATAGCAAGCAGTTCTAGGGTAACTTCTTCTGCTTGTTCTTTTCAAATCTCCTTAAGAAGCACGTTTATCTACTAAGCTGTCTTTCATGGTGCACTCGTATTTATTAAAACACATTTCTGTTGGCATAGGTGCCAGGGTGATTAATGATCTAGGATGCCTGTGGGCATTAAAAATAACCCAAACCTGTATTTCTGCATAAGATACCACCTGGCATTTTATGTTGTTCTGTTTTTATAGGACAGCAACTGTACTGCAGCTATACTGACATGTAAGGAAGAAGGGTGTTCAGAGTCTGAAACTTTTCATATTTCAAGGGATCATAGAATCAAAGAGTTGGAAGAGACCTCATGGGCCATCTAGTCCAACCACCTGCCAAGAAGCAGGAATATTGCATTCAAATCACCCCTAACAGATGGCCATCCAGCCTCTGTTTAAAAGCTTCCAAAGAAGGAGCCTCCACCACACTCCAGGGCAGAGAGTTCCACTGCTGAACGGCTCTCACAGTCAAGAAGTTCTTCCTCATGTTCAGATGGAATCTCCTTTCTTGTAGTTTGAAGCCATTGTTTTCGCATCCTAGTCTCCAAGGAAGCAGAAAACAAGCTTGCTCCCTCCTCCCTGTGGCTTCCTCTCTCATATTTATACATGGCTATCATATCTCCTCTCAGCCTTCTCTTCTTCAGGCTAAACATGCCCAGCTCCTTAAGCCGCTCCTCATAGGGCTTGTTCTCCAGACCCTTGAGAACCTCATTTTAGTTGCTCTCCTCTGGACACATTCCAGCTTGTCAATACCTTTCTTGAATTGTGGTGCCCAGAATTGGACACAATATTCCAGGTGTGGTCTAACCAAAGCAGAATAGAGGGGTAGAATGACTTCCCTAGATCTAGACACTATGCTCCTCTTGATGCAAGCCAAAATCCAATTGGCTTTTTTTGCCACCACATCACATTGTTGGCTCATGTTTAACTTGTTGTCCACGAGGACTCCAAGATCTTTTTCACACGTACTGCTCTCGAGCCAGGCATTGTCCCCCATTCTGTATCTTTGCATTTCGTTTTTCCTGCCATTGATGATTGGGATTGATTTCATTGATTTCCTGGGATTGATGATACATGGAGCTTGTCTTTGTTCATTCTCTCCCTTTCATCTCTTTCTAATACTGTCTGAAGAGGGAGTAGAAAACAATTCCCAAGTACCATATATTTATTGGGTATTATTTCCAATTCTGTTCATTCTTTATTCCAAGGGGAAGCATTCCATAATACAGGGTAAGGGAGCATAACTTCCTCTTTTCAAAACTTAATAAAACCCATTGTATGAATCAGAATTTTTTAATAATGTAGGCACATACCTAAAGTTTTGTTTTACGTAGTTTTGAAGATCAAATTAGGTAGGTGACGTCCCCCATTCTCCATACACTGAGTAAACTGTGGTTGCTTACCTGTAACCATGGTTCTTCAAGTGGTCATCTGTGGAATCCACACCTTAGGTATTCTGGCGCTAAAAGCGGCAGCTCTGGAAAACTTTACTAATAATTAACCTGACTACGGCCCCGCCCTTGCGCTACCAACCACATGTCATGCTGTTCCCTGCCACAGAAGCGGCAGAGACCAGGGCATGAACGATGTGGGGAGGACGGGCGGGGTTGTGTGGATTCCACAGATGATCACTCGAAGAACCATGGTTACAGGTAAGCAACCACAGTTTCGTTCTCGTGGTATCTGTGGAATGCACACCTTAGGTAGATTAAAAAGCCACCTACCGAGGATGGTGGGCGTCATGCCAGAGTCGAGAAAAGGACTGCTCTCCCAAACGCTGCCTGGCGTCGTGACAGAAGGTCGATCTTGTAATAACGGACGAAGGTCAGCGGGGATGACCACGTGGCGGCCCTGCAGATGTCGGCAAGCGGAACGCCGCGGAAGAAGGCGGTGGAAGTCACCACAGCTCGGGTGGAGTGAGCCTTGAGGCCTTCTGGGGGGTCCTTGCCCGCCAGGTGGTAGGCGAGGCGGATCGTTGAGAGGAACCAAGCCGCAAGGCGTTGTGACGACACCGGGGGCCCCCTAGTGTCCGGCCTGTATTGGAGGAAGAGCCGGGGAGACTTCCGGAAGGGCTTTGTGCGGTTAAGGTAGTAGAGCACCGCCCTCCAATCATCGAGGAGATGGAGGGCGCATTCAAGTGGAGACGTGGAGTTTTGGAAGAACGCGGGGAGGACTATGTCCTGTTCTGAATGGAAAGGAGAGGCGACCTTCGGGAGAAAGGCGATGTCCATCCGGAGGACTAACTTGTCCTTGTGGACCCTGATGTATGGGTCGTCGGCCCGGAGGGCAGCCAGTTCGCTTGGTTGGCACGCTGTGGTGATGGCAAGGAGGAACGCCGTCTTCCAAGAGAGGTGGGGGAGGTCGACAGAGGCCAGCGGTTCGAAGGGAGGCTTGGTAAGGGAGGAAAGAACAAGGCAGAGATCCCACACAGGGGGAGGGAGGATCTGGGAGGGGAACGCATTCTTGTGGCCCTGAAAGAAGAGCTGTACCAACGGGTCCTGGAAGGGAGACGGGAGGCGGTGGCATTTCCTAAACGCAGCAATAGCTGCCAAGTAGCATTTGAGGGAGGACAGGGCGAGACCCCTGTGTGCCAAAGGGGCAAGGAAGTCCAAGAGAGTGGGCGCTGGCGCTGTGAGCGGGTTGGCCCGGCCAGCCTGGGCAAAGGTGAACACCGTCCACTTGCGGGCATAGGACCGTTGGGTGGATGGGCGGTGGGCTGTGGCTAGGATATCCCGAACCGCGGTGGAGAGGTCCGCGGTCGGATGTACCAGGGGGTCAGGTGAAGCCACAGGGTGTCTGGGTGGCGGATGGCGCCGTGGGTGACAGTCAAGAGGTCCGGTCAGTGAGGCAGCGGGCGGTGATGGCCGGCTGCCATGTGGGCCAGGAGGGGAAACCAGGGCTGGCGAGGCCACCACGGTGCGATCAGGATGGCTTCCGCTCTGTCATGGTACAGCTTGGAGATCACCTTGGCAAGGGGCAAGATCGGAGGGAAGACGTAGAGACAGGGCCCCGTCCAATGAAAGAGGAAGGTGTCGCCAAGGCAGCCGGCTCGTGTCGGCGTCACCCCCCAGGCGCAGAAGGTAGAGCACTTTGCGTTGTCCGGCGTAGCAAACAGGTCTATCGCTGGGGTTCCCCAGAGATGGAAGAGGTCCACGGCTACGTCCGGGTGGAGAGACCATTTGTGACCCGGTGAAAGGGATCTGCTGAGGAGGTCGGCTTGGACGTTGGACTGCCCGGGGACATGAACGGCTGTGATGTAAATGCCCCTGGCGATGCACCAATGCCACAGCGAAAGGGTGAGCATGAGGAGGGAGCGGGATCGTGTGCCCCCCTGCTTATTGACGTACCACACGACGATGGTGTTGTCTGTATACACCTGCACCGTGTGGCAGGCCAGGAGGTCCTGGAATGTCTTGAGGCCCTTGAAGAGGGCGAGCATTTCCAGATAGTTGATGTGGTATTGACATTTGGCCGGTGACCAGACCCCCTGCGTTGAGTGGCGGCCGCTGTGCGCTCCCCAGCCCCGCAGGGAAGCATCTGCGGTGAGTATCCTGGAAGGGCCTCTGGGATGGAAGGGCATGTCTGCACAAACCGTCGGTCGGTGGAGCCACCAGCTTAGGGAGCGGTGGATGCAGGGCGGGAGGAAGAGGGAAGTCCGCGGACTGTCTCGGAGGAGGTCGAAGTGACGGAGGAACCAAGCCTGTAGGGGGCGCATGTGGAGTCGAGCGAAGGGGGTGACTGTCATCGTCGATTCCATATGACCCAGGATGAATTGTATGTGGGTCGCCGGGACCGACGGGAGGCGGATGGCGGTCAGGAGGAGCGCACGGAGGGTGCGGAAGCGATCCTCGGGGAGGAAGGCGGTCCGGGAGGTGGAGTCGAGGACGGCTCTGATGAACTGGATCCTCCTTGTGGGGGTGAGCCTTTACTTGGTGTGATTCACCACGAGGCCCAGGTCCTGTAGAAGTGAAAGGGTGAAGAGGATGTCATGGAAGAGTGAGCGGCGGGAGCGGGCCACGAGCAGCCAGTCATCAATATATGGAAACACAGTGACGCCCTGAGTGCGGAGGAAGGCCGCCACCGCAGCCATGCACTTCGTGAACACCCTGGGGGCCGTAAAAATCCCAAAAGGAAGAACCCGGTAGCAGAACCCGGTAGCCTGATCGCCTATCATGAAAAATAGGAATCTGGTGGGCGGGAGAGATCGCAACATGAAAGTAGGCATCACGGGGGTCGATCGTAGCAAACCACGCCCCTGAGGGGAGAAGGGGGAGGATGGTTGGGAGAGCCGCCATCCGAAAGGTAGGGGAGTAAACATAAGAATTAAGGTCGCGAAGGTCAAGGATGGCTCGGCGGCCACCTCCCTTCTTAGTGACCAAAAAATAACGAGAAAAGAAAGCCGATGCAAACGAGTGGGGGTGTAACGGGACAATCGCTCCCTTCAACAACAAGGAGGACACCTCCCATAAGCCCTGGGAGGGGCGGGTGGACTTTACGAACCCAGTAGGGGTTAAGAAAGAAAATCAATGGTGTAGCCGGAGTGAACTACGCCGAGGACTCATCGGTCCATGGTAATGGCCTGCTAGGCCGAAAGGGAGGTCGCTAGATGCGAACCAAACTGAAAATGAACCCCGGGCACAAGCTGGTGCCTCTCAAGGGCAGTAAAATCAAACAAACACGTTAAGGCATCACTGTGCCGAGAAGGGGAGGGGGTCTCCAAGGAAGAGGGGGCTGGAGGCGAGACGGCGCTAAAAGCGACATCGCCCTTTCCCTGAAAGCGGGGTTTGGCCAGCGGGGCCGGCCAAGTAGGGTGCTGCTGCTGGGGTGTCTGGGAGGGGGAGACCTGAGGGAAGGGCCTGTTGCCCGACTGATAAGGCCTGCGAGGAAAAGTCGGGGAAGAGGCCCACCGACCTGAAGTGCGAGAGGGCTGCTGCGTGGTGTAGCCAAACTTATGGGCTGCCTGGCGAACCTCCTGTGTTTCCTTGAGTTGGGAATTTGTGTCCGGGTTGAAGAGGCCCGAATTGTGGATAGGTAGGTTTTCGGCCAGCGCTCTGCCTTCCTCCGAGAGAGTCGAAGCGCGGAGCCAGGCATGCTGGCGGATGGCTGTGGATGTTACTAGAAGGCGGCCTGCAGAGTCTGCCGCATGCTTTGCCATATCCTTTTGTGCCCTGGACAAGGTGAGTGCTTCCTGAAGAATCGCTTCCGCTAGAGGGTGCTGGGTATCCAGTAGGTAAGGTAGATAGGAGGACATGAGCTTCCACAGATAGGTCTGGTACGCAGTGAAATAAGCCTCATAGTGCGCCAAACGGGTGACAAAGGCGGCACTCGTATTTACCTTTTTGCCCATGGAATCCAGTTTCCGGCCCTCCTTATCAGAGGGGGTACTTTTCGGCTTGAAGCGCTTGCCCAGCATCATGTCAGCCACCACCGTATTCGGTTGGGGGGACCGGGCGATCCAGGGGGCAGTGGTAAGGTCAACCTTATAGAGCAGTTCGTTCCGCCGGTACACCGGGTTGATAGAGGGCGGCGGAAGGTCAGGGGTCTTAGTGAGTTGGAGGAGGTACGGGATTCCCAGGAGAACCGCTGCAGGAAACTGCGCTTGTTGCTGCTCATCTGACGGGAAGAGGAAATTGTCCACAGGTTGGCGCGGGGCAGCCACCGAAACCTTGAGAGCCCGAGAGAGGTGGGCGAGGAGGGACGTCAAGGCGGAGGTGTCCGCAGGGGCCGGCGGCTGTGCCGCGGCCATCGAATCCAGCTGGACCGAGGCATGGGACCCAGAGAGGGACAAAAAGTCATGGGGAGGCACCTTATCTTCATCAGCCTCCAGGGGTGGACGAGAAGGTGAAGCATGGTGTGGAGCCGAAAGGGCTGGTGGAGCCGGAGGGTTGTGCTCAGGCACCAATACTGGTGCATAGACGTAGGCCCAGCCCCCCGGGGACCGGTGGATGGACTGGTCCCTGGAGTAGGAGGGCGCTCCCCCTGCCCTATGCCAGGTGATGAGGCTGCTGGACGGGCGGCTGGCCCTGGGAGAAAACATTGGGAGGGTATACTGGGAGGGGCTTGGAGAGCGAAAGGGGGAGAAGGCCCGTGTGGCCGACTGGGCCCGGTAGGCCGGGTCCGAGGGAGGTGGGGCCGGAAGGCCTACCTCAGAGAGCCGCGGTCCCACGATGGACAGAGGCGTGGCCTGGGCCTCCAACTCCGCCGATGCCAGAAGCGGGAGGAGGCATGGTGAGGGCCCCTGCGGGCAAGCGGCTGCCCCTGTGTTGGGGGGGGGGCGGGCTGGGCCCGGCGCTGGACCCGCGGCCTGCACGGCTGGGCCTGAGGCCTGCAACGGCGGGCTCGGCGTGCGGCGCGACCTCTGCACTGGAATGAGTGGGTCCGGCGACGTCCGGAGCGGAGCCAGGGACTGCCGGGCAGCCGAAGCCTCGTCTTCCTTCCTCTTCTTTTTCGGCTTAGAGAAGGAGGCGCGGGCCGAGGAGTCAGGAGGCGGCCGTTTGGCGGCGGAAGCAGTTGGCCAGCCGGCGGGAGAAGGCGGCGAGCTGCGAGGGGTGGCACCCTCAGCCAAGGGTGCCACCGATGGAGGGCAGAGCATGGAGGAGGGAGGAAAGAGTGCGCGCTCATACAGGAGCGCCTTCAGCCGGGTGTCCCTCCGCTTCCACGCTTGGGGAGTGAGCGCCCTGCAAGCAGTGCAGGAGGCAACCGGGTGCGCCTCCCCCAGACAAAGGAGGCACTGGTCATGCGCGTCGGTGTCGGGGAAGTTCCCCCCGCACACCGAACATCTTTTAAAGCTGGACGCCATAGGTGAGAGGATAGAAAAGGTCAGGAGAAGAAACTTGGAGCTGCCACTTCCGTGGCGGAAAAAAGGGAACTGGGCGTGACTCGTGGTTGGTAGCACAAGGGCAGGGCCGTAGTCAGGTTAATTATTAGTAAAGTTTTCCGGAGCTGCCGCCTTTTGGCGCCAGAATACCTAAGGTGTGCATTCCACAGATACCACGAGAACGAAACCGATTTCTGCCGTTTGTCATTACTCTTGCCAGCATAGCAGGCATTTCTTTCTGGATGTTGGTCTTCAAATCTTGTAGGGTCCTTGGACGGTTCACATAAACACAGGATTTCAAAAAACCCCATAGAAAAAAAATCACAAGGGGCCAAATCTGGAGAGTGGGCCGGACACTCCAAATCCGCTCAAAAAGTAGGCCTCAACGTTAAAAGCACACTCCTCACTGTTCCAACGCATGATGGCAACTGAACTGTGTCAGGATAAAACTTTATACTCCCGCCTCTCGAACGAGACCACTAGCGCTCCGCTATGTCTTCAACCGACTGAATGGCGTGCATTTTAAAAAAGGAAGTTATGCTGCCTCACCCTGTAGTTGTAATAGTTTCCACAACAACCAGGTAATCAGAAGTTCAGTGGAATAAACATGGTTATATTATTCTTGTTTTTAACTGTCCAGAATTATCCATTAGCAGCTGACATGCCTACTATATTACAGTAGAGTCTCGCTTATCCTACATAAACAGGCTGGCAGAATGTTGGATAAGCAAAAATGTTGGATAATAAGGATTAAAGAAAAGCCTATTAAACGTCAAATTAAATTATGATTTTACCAATTAAGCATCAAAACATCATGTTTGACAACAAATCGACAGAAAAGGCAGTTCAATACACTGTAATGTTATGTAGTAATTACTGTATTTACAAATTTAGCACCAAAACATCACAATATATTGAAACAGCTGTTGATCCGGGCGGGAGGCAGCCTGCATCAGATAATACTGAATGTTGGATGAGTAAAGGTTGGATAAGTGAAACTCTACTATATTAGTAATCTTGCCATGTTACTGCATGCCTCTAGTTTCCAGTACAGCATTTTAAATTCTTTCAAAAACAATGTGTCCCTCACTTTCTTCTTTCAGAGTACTGCTCTTTTCCTATCAAATGGGTTGTAATTGGCCTCTGTCTTCCACCCATCCATCCCTGAAAAAAAAAGTGTTTTGAAGCAAATCCCTTGTTCTTTTCAAGCTGATTAAGTCACAAAGACTCATTTTGTTTGCAGAGGCATAGCTGTAGTACTGGGCAGCTTTCAGAAAAGCCAACAGTGGCCTTGGTTTGGGGATGGAAAGATGGTTGCTAACCTTTATTGCCCTTGTGTTACATGTACATTCTTGCTGAATTGTGTACCAATGAAAACAAAAGCCCTCTGCTGGAATGTGTGCAAAGAATGGAAATTGTCCCTATGGGAAGTGTGTTTGTGTATACATTTAATATTGAAGACCTGCTAGATGAGAGCTGGGGAACACATTTAGTGCACCTGCTGCTTTGTATGCTGGCAGATCCGACTTTACAGAACACCCTATATTTAGTTTGTCTCACAAGGCAGGTTTCCCCTCTAGTTATACTCACAGCAGTGCTAATAATCCATGGTTTCCAACCTAATTTGTTTTCCAAAAGAGGAATTGTAGAAGAGCCAGGCACTGGAGGGGAACTCCATTTTGGGATAGCATTTACTGACCTTTTGTGTCTCTTATGCAAGGTGTGATACGTGAGTGGAAAATAGTCAACTGCAAATAAAATGCAAAAAAAAAAATGTATGTAGGAGTCCAATTTTTGTACCTCTTTTTAAGAAAGGAAAAAAAACCCAGTTTTTTCAGGATGCCAAAACAAAAGACAGGAAGCATAGTGATATAAATATATTTTTAATACAAGTTGGGGTGGGGAATCCCTCTGCACAGGAGAGAAAACATAGTTACCAGCTCCTTAGGAGCATAAATTACCACTAGTATCCCTGCTACAAGTATCTGACTGGAGAAGGCACTGGTCCTGGACAGCAAGGATGCTGTCAGAGCAAATAGGAGTCCGTCAGCCTAGGCAGAGTTGCGTATTTTGCAGTTTGAGTGAAGCCTTGGTTAGTGTAGTCAGTGAGAGTCTCCTGTTGCAGGGTGGTGCTGAATATGCTTGCCTGTAGATGCTACACAATCTCCTTTGCCTGAAATCAAGGCAGAAAATCACTGTGAGATAAAATGTCATTCCACCCCATCGCTGGCAGATTTATGGCTTAAGCCTGATACTTGGAACCATTTTTGCACAAGAGTGAATAAGATACATCTTACAGCCTCAGATTGTGATTGGTCTTCAAACAAAATATCTAGTGGGTTGTTGTAGGTTTTTCTGGGCTATATGGCCATGTTCTGGAGGCAATTTTTCTCCTGACGTTTCGCCTGCATCTATGGCAAGCATCCTCACTATCTCTGAGGATGCTTGCCATAGATGCAGGCGAAACGTCAAGAGAAAAATTGCCTCCAGAACATGGCCATATAGCCTGGAAAAACCTACAACAACCCAGTGATTCCGGCCATGAAAGCCTTCGACAATACATTAAAATATCTAGTGCTACTTGCACTCCTGATGTGGTTATCTGTGGATGGGGCAACTAAGTGTCCAATCTTCAATGCAACTGAAGTTGATGGGAAATGGGATAAGGTCCCTGACCCTTCCCTGGTTAGCAACACCCTCTTGGGAATCTTTGTTGGTGAGAGGATTTTGTACTCTGTGCAAGAGGCACAGTATCCAAAACAAGTTGCACGCGCAAGTGATTTTCCAATCCATCACTAATAAACAGATTCCAGCCAAAATGTTATACTGAGGGCGTTATGCTATTAGACTTCTTGGATTTGAAAAAAAAAGTCTCTCAGCATGTCTTAATCCATTGCAGATGGCTGCCCCAAATAATTCCTCTTTCCCTTTTTGGCCAAGGCCAGGAACAACAAATGAGTGGGAAAGGATGTGCCCTAATGATAAGGATGGCAGTTTATATTCTGCAAACTATTCAGCTTCCAAAAATGATCTTATACTGAAAGAAAGATACACTTATGTTAACTACTGAAAAGGATCCCCTGGTGGCGCAGTGGGTTAAACTCTTGTGCTGGCAGGATTGCTGACCGACAGGTCAGCGGTTTGAATCAGGGAAGAGTGGGTTGAACTCCCTCTGTCAGTTCCAGCTCCCCATGCAAGGACATGAGAGAAGCCTCCCACAAGGATGGTCAAACATCAAACATCCCCAGGGCAATGTCTTTGCAGATGGCAAATTCTTTCACACCAGAAGCGACATGCAGTTTCTCAAGTCGCTCCTGACACCAAAAACAAACTATTAAGAGGATAGGTATTTATTACTGAAGCTGGGCAATGCAAGAGGAGATCTTAAGAGCCATTGAATAATGACAAGATTGTCACTACAGCTTCAGCTCTGCCCCTCTGTAGGTATAGGTCAGGGGTCCTCAAACTAAGGCCTGAGAGCGGCCCTCCAAGGTCATTTACCTGGCCGTTGCTCAGGGTCAGCCTAAGTCTGTAACGACTTGAAAACACACAACAACAATCCTATCTCATCAGCCAAAAGCAGGCCCACACTTCCCATTGAAATACTAATACATTTATATTTGTTAAAATTGTTCTTCATTTCAATTATTGTATTGTTTTTAAGTGGTTTTTGCATTACAAATAAAATATGTGCAGTGTGCATAGGAATTCATTCATGTTTTTTTCAAATTATAATCTGGTCCTCCAATAGTTTGAGGGACTGTGACCTGGCCCTCTGTTTAAAAAGTTTGAGGAACCCTGGTATAGGTAAAGGTTTTCCCCTGACATTAAGTCTAGTTGTGACTGACTCTGGGGGTTGGTGCTCATCTCCATTTCTAAGCTGAAGAACCGGCGTTGTCCGTAGACACCTCCAAGGTCATGTGGCCAGCATGACTACATGGAGCGCCGTTACTTCCCGCCGGAGCGGTACCTGTTGATCTACTCACATTTGCATGTTTCCGAACTGCTAGGTTGGCAGAAGCTAGGGCTGACAGCGGAAGCTCACGCTGCTCCCCGGAATCGAACCTGCGACCTTTCGATCAACAAGCTGAGCAGCTCAGTGGTTTAACCTACTGTGCCACCGGAGGCTCCCTCTGTAATGCTACCCAAACCAGAGGGAATTATAAAGAAATCAGATTTCTGTAATTCTGTTTACTACTTGTTTGTTTCAGATTATGGCACCTGTCATTTTAAATGTACTATCAATGTATTTTACATACATTCTTTAAAAGAGTGCTTTTCACGTTTTTCATTAGAGGGAGTTTCTGGAGCTGAGAGCGTGTGACTTGTCCAAGGCTATCAAGTGAATTTCCATGGCTGAGCAGGGATTCAAACCATGATATGCAGAGTTGTAGATCAGCACTCAACCCACTGTACCACACTGGCTTTTGTGGATGTTGCTAGCATGCCACATAGCCTTTTCCAGTCCTCTTTGTCAGTGTGTCTGGGTGAAGAACACCCAGAACAAATTCCCATCAAAGGGAACAGCTACATCTGAAACTCCTAAGTGTTTAGCTTGCAATCTACAACACTATCTCCTTGGGGTGGAAGACAAAATAGACTGGCTACCAGTCTTGGTCCTGTATGCAGTATAGGAATAGTATACTGTTTTTAGCTACCTTTTAAACATGTGCATTTTCTTAGATCTATATAAATAAAAATGTAATGTTTGTTTGTGGGATTAACATAACTCAAAAACTACTGGGCAAATTGAGACCAAATTTGGACAAAATACACCTATCAGGCCAACAAGTGACCATCACTCATAAAAACACTGAAAAACACAGCAGAAGAGATTTTAAAGCCAAAATATAAAAAAATTACAATGCATGCACAAATCCACATATATATATGCGTAAACACACATATATACACATATACAGAGATGTGTGCATACACATATATACACACAAAACACGTATACACAAAATGGGCCACAGCAATGAGTGGCAGGCGATGGCTAGTTAGGAATAAATGTCCTTGTCTGATCCTAATAGGAAAGAATGATATAATAGAAATGTCCAGCACATCTATTTCATAAACACGCCTCTCTTTTTCTACTAGCACCATGTGTTTTTATACTTCTACATCTGAAATCAATACTATGCATATCCTGTTTTGCCAAAAGCACCACTCCCCTTCTGTGTATATATGTAAGCCTCCTATCCCTTGTCATTCTTAGCATGTCAAACACCAACTATATCTCAAAATCATGCCTAGTGCTTTAAAAAAGGAGCTGAGAACTTACCTCATGAGCCTCTGCATCAAAGAGGGCAAAACCAAAGGCCAACCACTTGTCCACCAGGCTGAGATAGGTTGGTGTGGCCCCCGGTTGTCTCATCACTTGAAACGGCTTCCATCTGCCCATGCTGGCCTCTTCCAGAAGATGGCTGTGTCGTCTTTCCTTCTGTCCCACCTTCTGCTTGGCCAGAGAGGTGCCATTCCAAAGTCCAGCAGATAATACTGCAGTGATAAATCCCCTGGTGGCACAGATCTTGGAGTCAGAAGGCAGAAGAGTAAGACGGAGGTACAGTAGGCTGACAGGCAAGAGCCTGGCCAAAAAACCTGAGTTGAAAAGTTGCCATCCAGGTTCTGCAAGTTGAATGCAGCTCCAAACCGGAGTGCTTCCTTAGAGGCAAGCACACAGCTATGGAAGGCCAGTTTGTAAGCCTATAGAGCAGGCATGGGCAAACTTTGGCTCTCTGGGTGTTTTGGACTCCAACTCCCACCATTCCTAACAGCCTCAGGCCCCTTCCTCCCCCCCCCTCCCCCGCGCAGCCACTTAGGCTATATTTAATATATTTTTTCTAATTTTTTTTAATTTTTCTTCTCTTTCCCTTTTTCTTTTTTCCTCTTTTTAACTATAATTTAATTTTAAATGTGTGTGTATGTATGTGTGTGTATATATATATAATTTTAAGTGTGTGTGTATATGTGTGTGTATATATATATATATATATTCTCTTTCCTTTCTTCACTTTCCCTACTCTCCCACTCCCATCCTTATCCTTCACACCCTCCTTCTCCCCCACCCTCTCCACATCTTTTCTGGAAATCTATATAAATAAAAATGTAATGTTGGTTTGTGGGATTAACATAACTCAAAAACCACTGGATGAATTGACACCAAATTTGGACACAACACACCTGTCAGGCCAACAAGTGACCATCACTCATAAAACACTGAAAAACACAACAGAAGGGACTTAAAAGCAAAAAGACGCTGCAGCACATGCACAAAAACAACTCCCCCAGCAAACAAAACAAACCATAGCATAAATACACTCTCTTTCGGACTACAGCTCCCAGCATCCCCTAGACCAGGCCCTTTAGGAGAGGAGGATGACCAAATGCACTGCTTCCAAGCTACAAGCTTTCTTCTCCTTGGATTTCTTTGAGAGCATCCCAATCCCTGCATATTAGCATTTTCCTATTTCTGGATTGCAACTCCTAGCAATCCTCCAGATAGATAAGATAGATTAGACAGAGATAAGTAGGTAGGTAGATTGATCAGGAGGACTGCTGGGAGTTGCAGTCCAAGAATAGATAGAGAAGGAAGAAGGAGGAGAAAGAGGAAGTGAAAGAAAAGGGGGGAAGGAAGAGGAAGAGAAGGAAGGAAGGAGAGAATGAAAGAAAAAAAGGGAAGGGAAGGAAGGAGAGAGAGAGAAAGAAGGAAAGAAAGGGGGAAGGTTGGCCACAGCAATGCGTGGCAGGCATAACTAGTCTATATAAATAAAAATGTAATGTTCGTTTGTGGGATTAACATAACTCAAAAACCACTCGGTGAACTGACACCAAATTTTGGACACAATACACCCATCAGGCCGACAAGTGACCATCACTCATAAAAACACTGAAAAACACAGCGGAAGGGACTTTAAAAGCCAAAATATAAAAAATACATTACAATGCATGCACAAACCCACATATATACAAATATACACATATGCACACACACAAAACATATACACGGACGGCCACAGCAACACGTGGCAGGGGACGGCTAGTAAGATCAATAATTTTTTTTAAAAAACAAAAACAAAACACCTGGAGGGCCGATGTTTGCCCATGCCTGCTATAGAGGAGAGGATAAAGAAGTGTTACATTGTTCTTCCAGGCTTGACCTTTCATGAAGACTGATCCTTACCTTCTTAAATAGCAGTGCAAATTCTTGGCTGTCGCATGGGACACTGTCCACAGTTGGGCGCCCATAGTGCCTGAACCAGAGTCTTGCGGGGGGCTTCCAGTATTGTTCTTCCCCAGTCAAGCTAGATATGAGAGACAAGTAAAAAACGGCCTTTCAGGGCACTAGGACACCAAGCTCCCAACACTACCTATGTGACTGATAACCTTTCATAGAAACTGGGCAAATGGAAAGGACTAGCTGATAAGATCAATGTGGACTGCCAAATCTGGCCTGCCATGTCATTTTATATGGCCCTCCAGATGCTGGACTACACCTGTATTCCTCATCGTTATACATCATTACTAGCAATGATGGATGTTGTGATACAGTAACATCTGGAAAGCTGCACTTTGTCCTGTTTATTTAGGATAGTGAATAATTTAGATACAAGGTTTGTTGACATGATGTCTGACTTCAAACCTCACAGCCAGCAGTGTTATTTAGTTCCTATCCCCAATCCACATCCCCAAAAGTTATGGGAATTGCCGTTCAATAACATTTCTGTATTTATTTATTGACTTGCTATATTTCTACCCCACTCTTCTCAACCCGAAGGGGACTCAGAGAGGCTTACAGTTTGGCCACTTCAGAGCCACATTGCAAAAACACAGTGTATAAATATAATACAAATCAAAGCACATTTAAACATAAAATACAAGACAAAAATCACACAAAGCATAATAAGAAATAAGATATAAATATTAAGCATTTAAAACATTTAAAACCAGAGTGACAACAAAACCAGCACTCTTATGTTATTTTTATATCTTTTTTTTCCTTTTCTCTTTTTTCCCTTCTCTTTCTTTTTCCTCTCTCTCTTGTCTTTTGGTTATAGGGACTTTGGTGGTAGCCTTCTAGGCGCTTAGTTTTTTAAGAGTTTTTTTTAATATTTTATCTATAATGTATTTTTAATGAAAACTCTCAGTAAAGATTATTAAAAAACATTTAAAAGCAATCACAACTATCTAAAAAGTTTATTTCGCTAAACTCAGTCATCAGTGAAAAACATGAGCCAGCGAGAAAAAGAAGAGAAGTCTCCACAAAATAAATAAATAAATAATCTGAAAACAAAAACAAAAGTCCCCACACTAAAGCCCAGGAGGAACAGATTCAAAAGTTGAGAATGGGCAAAGAAGTCAGCAGCCCCAATCCAAACAAAGTTTCAATATTAAGTTGATGGTCAAAGGGGGACTGGTTGTAAAATTCCCCAGTACTGTCCTCCTATAAGGTATCAGTGACATGAAGTAACTTCGGGCTATGGCTAGCTAGTGGCGAGGTCATGGGACAGTAACAGGAAATGGTGACAATGGCGGAGCAGCTCTGCTGCACCAACCTTTCCACCAACTAACATCTGGGGACTCGCATTGGGTAAAAACGAAAGTGCACTGACCACTTTGTAAATCTATATAAATAAATATTGTAATGTTCGTTTGTGCTATTCACAGAACTCAGAAACCACTGGGAGAATTGACACCAAATTTGGACACTATGTCCCTAACAACCCAATGTATGTTCTCCACTCAAAAAAACAACAAAAACCAAAAGCAGAAAAGGAGAAACTGCATGGCTACAGAGACCCATGGCCACACACCCCTCCTCCTCGCGGGGAAACAGCCTGCCGTTAAAGCCAGGCGCACGTGCATGGCCACACACACACACATAAGCGAGTGGAGTGGAGGAGGTGGAGGTAGTCTCCTCCTCCTTTCCCTGTTGGAAGAGGAAAGGGCGGATGAGTGCCAGCAGCAGCAACGGAGCAAGGAAGAAGGGGAGGAGGAGGAGGGGGGAGGGGGAGGAGGCGAGGAAGGTCCATGGTGCTTGAATGAAGGACCTTCTTTCTCTCCCTCCCTCCCTTCCCTTCTTTCCTCCCTTTCCTTCCTTCCTTTCTTTCCTTCTCCTTCCTTTCCTTCTTTCCCTCCTTCCCTTCCTTCCTGTCCCTCCTTCCTTTCCTTCCTCCCTCCCTTTCCTTCTTCTTTCCCTTTCTTCATTTCCTTCCCTCCCTCCTTTCTTCACCCCCCTCCTTTCTTTCCCTTCCTTCCTTCCTTCCTTCTCCTCCCTCCCTGTCCCTCCTTCTTTCTTTTCTTTTCTTTCCTTCTTTCCCTCCCTCCCTTTCTTTTTCCTTCCTTCATTTCCCGCCTTCCTTCCTTCTTCCTTTCCTTCTTTCTATGTAAGATATAAATACAATATTAAATGGAAGGGACAGTCAAGAAGTAACGAGAGAAGGAGGGAAAGAGGGAAGGAAGGAGAGAAGGAGGGAGGGAAAGAGGGAAAGAAAGAAAGATAGAGAAGCAAGGAAAGAGAGAAGGAAATTAAAAAGTGAAAGGAAAAAGGGAGGGAGGGAGGAAGGATGTAACCAAAGAGCAAAGAAAGGGAGGAAAGAAACAGGTAGAGATGGAAGAAAGATGAGAGATAGGGAAAGAAAAAGAGGAAAGGAAGGAAAGAGGGAAGGGAGGAGAGAAAGAGAGAGGGAAGGTTGGCCACAGCAACGTGTGGCGGGT
Source organism: Anolis sagrei (assembly GCF_037176765.1). Lineage (NCBI taxonomy): Eukaryota > Metazoa > Chordata > Lepidosauria > Squamata > Anolidae > Anolis > Anolis sagrei. The sequence goes on along the minus strand of NC_090026.1, from coordinate 50,977,550 downwards.
ACAGTTAATATATATATATATATAGAGAGAGAGAGAGAGAGAGAGAGATAGTTGGCTCTCAGTATCCATGGATTCTCTCTGGATTTAATGACCCTTTGAATAAGTTTGACACCCCTGAACTATATGGTTCAGCACTATTCACCCTGCCCTGTCTTTTTAGCCACCCAACTAAAGGTTTCTTACCTTTTTCTTAAATCTGCACTATATGCTTATTTTGCACATTCTGCTAGTTTTTAGGAGGCCCTCACCTCTATAGCCATGTGCTTACACCTCTTTCGATGCCCCCATATTTACTAATTTATCTGCACAACTACAAAAGGTTAGGATCTTGCTGTATTTTAAAAGTTAGATTTGTCAACATATTGTCACTTCCTGGGCTCATTCCTCTGTCCCCTTACTGCTGAGACACAAGTTACAGTTCTATGTAAAGGACACTTACTTTTCAAACCTCGCAAGGACATCTGCCACCAGGGCATCCTCTGGAAGGGGGCATCCATGCTGCCAGCTTTCCTCATAGAGGACAAACGAGTTGGGGCTACAGGCCAGGCCCAGGCGCAACATCAGTTCCCGGGCCACCTGGGGCGAGGAGACAAAGGAGGTGACAGGAGGCCTGGCCATTTCCAGCAGGAGGGCACTCAGTGCTGCAAAGGGGACACAGACAGGGTCAAGCATGCTGAGGAAAGAAAGCTGTGAGGGAAGAGGGGATTGCAAGGTGAATTCCTGAATGCTTGGCCCTCCTGATGAAGACAGAGGCAGGATCTTTGAACAAGGGTGAGCACAGTGCAGCCCTCCAGATGTAGATGGACCAGCTCCCAGCAGTCCTCAACTTTGGTTATGCTTACTAAGACTGATGGAAATTGCATCTGACAACATTTCCCACTTTTTTTAAAACACTTGTTCCCTATTTTTTCATATGTGATGGACATGTAAAAAAGCTCAAAAATATTGGAAGGACATACACGAAGAATTCCAAAAAATATTGGGAATTTCATTCCCAAGAAAACCAGAGTTCTACTTATTAAATATTACTGACTCAGATCTTACCTTGGCCCAAAATAAAGATATTTTATTTACCTATATTTCAACTGCAGTTAGAATATCATATGTAAAACTTTGGAAAATGGACAAAACTCCTGAAGTAGATGATTGGATAAATAAAATACAAGAAATTAGAGACATGGACAAACTAACGTTTTTGTTTTGTTTTTTTAAGAAAAGCTTGGGAAGTCCAATAAAAAGAACAGATTGGTCGTCCTTTGAGAAATATGTGAAAGAGAGGAGACAGAGAGACAGAATTTAGCAATGTGTTTTTGTGGGGCTCTTTTTTTTTCGCCTATTAGTTTACGATTTTATTATTTTTTATACATTTATCTCTGTCTTTTTCCTTCTTTATGAATAAAGGAGTTTTTTAGAGGGAAATGAGAAGTAACAAAAATAGTTAAATAAGAAAATATATGATTTAGGCGAAGATACAGAATGGAAGTCAAGGACCTTTCTTTCTTGTTTTTAAAATATTTTAAAAATATTTTTAATTTTTATTTTTGTATATCTCCATTTATTCTTAATACTTTCCTAGTTTTCTATAAATTTGGTGTTCTCCCACTTTCCTTGTAAATCCTATCCAAATCTTCGTATTTCTTTGTATATGTATAATGTAATAAAAATCTATTTTTAAAAAAACCCACTTATTCCCTATCTGGGTAGATGGAAGTAACAGCATCAGTATCTCTTGGATTTGTCACAACTTTCTACACACAGTGATGGATTTTATTTGAAACTGAAACTATCCTGTTCCCACCACTGCTAACTAGGTTCTTGTCCTCTGCTCACCTCTTGGATTGTGGTATGGGAAGTGATGGCCACCTGGCACGTGTCAGTGCCAGGGCAATGCACAGTGCACACCATTTCTTGGCGTCTCATTAACCGTGTGATCTCATCCAGTGAGGGCACACACTCCCGGCCTTTGGTCTTGCACAGGGCCTCTGTGATGAAGTGTCCATACATAACCATCTCTGAGCCGGGGAACTTATTTTCTGTCCTGTTGGGTCAAGAAAGGGCTGGCGTTAGGAAAAAACAAACAAAAAAACCTAAAGGCATGTGGTGCTATGTTTCCTCTCCACAAATGCTTCTGGACCCACAAGGAGATTCCCGGCACAGAAGCTGCAAGTTCGTTTCATGTATCAGATCAACGATCTTCCTGCTCAGTTTCCTGTCTACCAGCAACAACTGAGGCAAACCACAAGTTCACATGCAGGGCACGATGGAAATATTCTTCCCTGCTTGTCAACCCACCATCCGGTAATCGGAAATATCCTGTCTCTGAGTGCAGAGGCTGGGAGGGAAGACAAGGAAACTTTTCCTGACTGGAAAACGTCAAGCAGAGGACCTTTTCATCGGCCACCCCAAGACTGTGGAATAACCTCCTGGAAGAGATCCAACAGCTAAATGAGCTGTCAAAATTTAAGACATAATTAAAGACCTATCTCTTCCGGCAGACCTACCCAGTCCGTTTTAACTATGACTTTTAAATCATATTGAATATTTATTGTGTTTCAAGTTTAGTCTCATGTATTTTAATATGTGTGTGTTTTAATATATGCTTTTATGGTTGCATTTTAACTATGTTCTAACATGTGATTTTATAAATGTATTTAATTAACTATGTTGTGCCACGCCTAGAGCTGAAAGAAGAGGCAGATAATAAATACAAATGTACTATTATTATTATTATTATTATTATTATTCTAAAACTTTTCCCCATGAAAAAGAGCTGTGCAAATTTAAAAAAGGGACAAAATCACCCCCAAACTAGTAGAGGGGCAACTGTCCACTTAACTCTCCGCCTTATAACATGAACAAAGCATGAGAGCAACCACCTCCAAACTTCTTTTTCCTTCCCAAAAGCTCACCGTTGTAGATGCAGCTGCAAGTAGCACAGTACAGGCAGGGAAGGCAGGAACGTGCAGCTCATGCACGTGAGCAGTTGCCAGTAGCGCAAGTCTGAGGGTGCACCTGGCATCGGTGGTTCTGTTGTTTGCTTTACCAGTTGGCAGTAGATCTCATCCACTAGAGGTGGAAGGTCGTGGCAAGTCTGCAGCACCCCTTGCATGAGCAGGGCTGGCTCTCGCACCCCCTCCAGTTGCTGCAGGGAGTGAAAGAGCTTAACAGCTTCATCACGGAGCCCTGCATACCCTTGGCCACCTGGAGCTGCAGAATACAAGCAGGAAGTGATATGAGCTGTTACTCAAATTTCCATGTACCCAATCCATCTAGCATCCAGTCCCATACTGCCAAAAATTAAGGCCACAATTTTAATTTTAAAAGTAATGTGTCAGGAAGGAGTCACTCACCTGCATAAGGAAAAGGCAACAACGGTGCATAAATTGGGCCACCCGTATAACACAGTACGGGGTTATTGTGATAAATTTGATCCAAGATTTCTGGATTATTACGGTTTTCCTGGGAGGGAGGAAGAAAAGGGTCTGAGAATCATTCCAATTCCACACAATCAGTACCAGAAATCACTTTACAAAGCTGGTGTGAATGTGAATGCTGGTGGTGGCTAACCAACCGCATGGACCTCAGATTCAACCACCCCACTACTCTGGACTAGATGCATGACTTTCAGTGTTCTCCAACCTAAAGCCCTCCAGATGTGTGGTCCCATAACTCTCATCATCTTGATAATAGGAATTTAGTTCAATATTCAGAGGATTGATCAGAGAAGTACATTTTGAACAATCCACACAATTGTTATTTCAGCATTCATAAAACAATTCTTAATTGTTTTCTTAATTCTTAATTCTATATATTTTATATATAAAATATATAAGACTCCTCTCCTGACCTTCAGAATGTAAACCATTCTGTGACCGTGTAATCCTCGCACATTTCTAAAAAATTTTTTATCTTCCCAGCTTCTTGACTGCCAGCTAAGATACTGATCAACCTCCCACGATCATTCCTAGCATCAACACTATGATCTTGTGATGACTCAATCTCCAGCCACTCCATTCATGTTTTCCTCACCTCGATGTCACACATGAGAATCTGGGTGGGGGTCTGCACAGGGGCCTTGCTGACAATGACCTTCTGCAAAGCACAGACCCAATGCACAGCCTCATTTAAGTGTTCTGTGTATAGTCGGTAGCAATGTTTCCTGCCAAAAACCGTAACAGCCCAGTATCCTGGAGAAGAGGGAAAATGAACATGTTATTCACAGAAACAATAGAGGAAATGTGCAGTTCCTCCAATCCAACTTCAATGCTACAGTTATTGGAAAATGTTCTGAAAGATAACTGTTGGGATCCAAGGTTATCCTCACTACCATCCTATATTCCTGTGCATAACACAGAGTGAAAGCTTGGGAAAAAATCCTTTTCTGGACTTCATCTCAATGTCCATGCTGCACAGGGATTCTGGGAACTAAAGTCCAAAAATGTAACCCCTCAAATCTCTACAGAAGGCATGCAAAAGAAAGTTGGTTGGAAAAGAACAAGCCTTGGGTTGCCCACTAGTGCCATATACACAAAACAAAAAAAATGATTAAAGTTCAAAATACTGAAGGCAGAGAGCCAGGGCTTTCTTCTGCTTTTGAGCTATGAACAAACACAGATTCTTTACCTGTCTCTTTGTAGGTCTGCTTGTCTGGCCACAGCACAGAGCAAAGGCTAGTGAGAACAAGAGAGCCAAGGCGCCGGGCGCTCATCTCACACCCGCTGTAGTAGTCAAGGGAATCCTCTGTCAGAACGAACCAGTACTTGCGAGGACGCAACCATGGGGTTTTAATACCACCCCGGACTTCTCTCTGAAGCCAGCCTGGAGGATGCAGACAAAAAGGGCATGATGGACCCTGAATTTAAATCAATTCCTTCCTTGGTTGATGAAAGTACTTTCAATCGATCCTGATTACAATGAGCTACAGATGATCAAATGATCTGGAATTTTATGCAACCACTGAGTATAATGCTGAGTTTAAATATTCTTGCATTCATTGCAAGCTGTAACTAGGGCAGCAAGCTTGATTCAAGTCTAGAAAAATTCTTCCTTCCAAGACACAAACCGACCTCTCCCCCCTCCACAAGGTACTGGAGACCTTCTCCATTACAAGATTGGGCAGTGCTGGAGTTTCAACCAGATTTCGGCGAGGTGGGTAAGAAAATGACACTTAGGTCTAAACTGTGGGCTACATGGCATAATATCTCACCTTTCACAATAGCATCAGATTCACCTTGTACTCGACCACACTTCTTCTCTGTGATCAGACTGTGCATTTCTTCAGTCACTGGCAAAGACCTGAGGGCAACAATCAAATGTAAGGGGATGGAGTCATCAACAAAACACCATCGAGATGTAAACCAGTTTTTTTCTCTACTACAAGATTCTCAACTTGCTTTTGTCAACCTGATGGTTCTCCGGTTACTACTATCTTCACCACTGTTGATTATTTGCTGGCTGGGGATATTAAAAGTTGTAATCCAACACATTTGCAAGAAGTGGTCTAGATTCATATCCCCTCTAGTTTTGGACCAAAATGTCCTTTTCTTCTGTCTCTCCTGCAGCAGATGTCTTTAATACCTAAACATCTCTAGGGGTATCTTTAATTCCAAGGTGCTACTTGGTATCTATTTTGTCTATTTTTCTTTCTTTGCCTTTCTCAATCTCCTTCCTTTTTTCTTATTGTCACCCCTCTTTTCTGCCAAAAGGTGAAAAACAAAAGAAAATGGTAGCTTGGTTCCTGATCTGCTCCACTGAAGAGTACATGTATTCACTGCGGGATCAGGTACCAGTAGTGGGTGATAGTTTGATATAAAGCAACCCACAACAGCAGAACTGCCCTTGTGTAAATATATGATTAAAAGAAGAATACTTTTAGATTTAATGACTAGTAAAAAGATGGGCCCGGGGTTTGCAAGGTTTGAAGATTGCTGCTCTACTTTCCAAACTTGTTCTTGGGCAATACATACTCTTATTCGAGCACCACTGCACTTTCCCCTTCGAGAGAAAAGAGAACTCAGCCCCACAGGCCCCTTCCCTCCATAGTTGTGGGAAAGTGGGACGCAAGATCTTGCACTGTTAACCTCAGACTAAAAATAAGCTGTTTATACAGAAAGGCTGCCAAGAATTTGGGAAATGAAGGAGCTCAGTAGAGGATGCTGGCTGGACTGTCTGAGAGAAATGTGTGTGTATGTTTAAGAAACAATGGAGGAGGGGGGGAAAGAAAACAAGAAGAAGAAAAAGGAATTTCGTAAGAGTCAGAAGTGGCGTGCCTCTCTTCCCCATTTAATGACCTTATGTTCAACATTTTGAGAACCAGGGATCTTTACTTTCAAGAACACTTCTAAGGACACAAAAGACAGAAAACATCCAGGAAAATAAGACTTCTAGCTACTCTTGGTGGTATGGGCATACCAAATCACCTTATCTCTCTCCTGAGGAATCTGTATAAGGACCAAGTAGCCACAGTAAGAACTGACGATGGAACAACAGACTGGTTCAAGATTGGGAAAGGCATACGGCAGGGTTGTATACTCTCACCCAACCTATTCAACTTGTATGCAGAACACATCATGCGATGTGCGGGGCTTGAGGAATGCAAGGCTGGGGTGAAAATTGCTGGAAGAAACATTAACACACTTAGATATGCAGATGACACCACTTTGATGGCCGAAAGTGAGGAGGAGCTGAGGAGCCTTCTAATCAAGGTGAAAGAAGAAAGCACAAAAGCTGGGTTACAGTTGAACATAAAACAAAACCAAGATTATGGAAACAAGAATGATTGACAACTGGGAAACAGAGGGAGAAAACGTGGAGGCAGTGACGGCCTTTGTATTTCTAGGTGCAAAGATTACTGCAGACACAGACTGCAGCCAGGAAATCAGAAGGCACTTGCTTCTTGGGAGGAGAGCAATGTCCAATCTTGATAAAATAGTGAGGAGTAGAGACATCACACTGGAAACGAAGATCCGCATAGTCAAAGCAATGATATTCCCCGTAGTAACCTACGGATGTGAGAGCTGGACCATAAGAAAGGCTGAGCAAAGGGAGATAGATCCTTTTGAACTGTGGTGCTGGAAGAAAGTGCTGAGAGTGCCTTGGACAGCGAGAAGATCCAACCAGTCCATACTTCAAGAAATAAAGCCTGACTGCTCATTGGAGGGAAGAATAGTAGAGACCAAGATGAAGTACTCTGGCCACATCATGAGAAGAAAGGAAAGCTTAGAGAAGACAATGATGCTGGGGAAAAGGAAAAAGGAAAAAAGGAAGAGGGGCCGACCAAGGGCAAGATGGATGGATGGCATCCTTGAAGTGACTGGATTGACCCTTGAAGGAGCTGGGGTGGTGACGACCAACAGGGAGCTCTGGCGTGGACTAGTCCATGAAGTCATGAAGAGTTGGAAACGACTGAACGAATGAACAACAACAAAGCTAAAATGAGAGTTGCTAAAAGTCAAGTTTATCTAAAATATATATTCTTTTGGCCTGGAAGTTCATCCAAGATATATTGTGGCTGGGAATATGAGTTCAAACTTCTAGGCACTCTCTACATGATTTCATGATTTGGTTTAATACAGAATGAATTAAGAGGCAGCATTCTCAGGCTTGCCTTATATCCTCTGCTCTAAATCCTCCCTCTACCAAGCAGATGGCCCTAGCTCCATTACTAGGCCTTGGTCATTCTATCTCCATTCCCCACAAGCTCCCAGCTGATACACATTGTAACAGACTGGGGGACAGGTCCCCACTCCCTGACTGTCTGCATTTGCCTATATCTGATGAACAGGAAGAATCCCAGGGCCCTCAGCTCCAACAAATAAATGTCTATCCCCTCTGCTTTTTCCCAGACCCTGCCTGGCAAGAGATGAGATAGAAAGAGTCATTTCCTCCATAGCTAAGCATCAACCCAGCTGGGAACTATTAGCTTGGAAGCAGGGCAGGAGGTGTGTGGTCACCAGGCAGAATTCTTCCCATGAATTCTCATCTACTGCCATTGCTTTCTAGCTGAAAAAGGAAAAAAAATCTTAAGGAGTGAAGAGGACTGTTGTACTTGGAAGGCATTCACTTGGACTAGGACTGAGCCACGGGGATAACATCCAACATCTGGGCTTAACCCTAAGTTTGGGTATAATACAGTATTGTTGTTTAGGGCCATGAATAGCCATGATATGTGAAAGGAATGAGAAGAAGAAGAATCCGTTCCTAGAATGTATAAAAATGATGAAGAGAATAATGCTTTGAACAAATGAAGATTATCCTCTCCATTTCTATATAGCCATCCTGGGCAAATGTGGTTAGTGGAAACATTTTTACGAAAGAGAACATATTTTCAAAACTGGACTAGCCCCCAATATTTAAGATTAACATCACATTTCGACAACTAAATTTCTTGCTAGTATGATCTAACCGCTGCCATAGCTCATTTTAGCACCAATACTTGGTTTCAGTGTGCAACGGCTTTCAAAATCAAATCTACCATACCTTAATTTTCCCCTTAACACTTAAGATACTAATGGCAGTTTCTGTATGTGCAACTGTAGAAGAAAATCCAATTCAGATGGCCTGTTATGTTGCTGAGGAAAGCTTTAGCCACATATATGTTTAAAATCAGGGATCCTCAAACTAATAATAATAATAATAAAAATAATAATAATAATCTTTATTTATACCCCGCCACCATCTCCCCAGTGGGGACTCAGAGCGGCTTACATGAGGCCAAGCCCGAACAACAAATTACAATAAAAATAAAAACAAAACACAACTAAGGCCCGAATATGGCCCTCCCTGGTCATTCACCCGGCCCTCACTCAGGGTCAACCTAAGTCTGACACAACAACAACAACAATCCCTGTGCTGTTTTTACTGTTTACTGTTATTGCTTTCTTTAATGTTTTTGATTTGCTTTTGGTTTATATGTAATTGTTATATTGTTATTTTATTGTGGCCTTGGCCTTTGTAAACCGCATCGAGTCCTTCGGGAGATGCTAGCAGGGTACAAATAAAGTTAATAATAATAATAATAATAACAATAACAATAACAACAATCCTATCTCATCATCCAAAAGCAGGCCAACATTTCCCACTGAAATACTAATATGTTTATATTTGTTAAAATTGTTCTTCATTTTAATGATTGTATTTTAAGTGTTTTTTGCACTCCAAATAAGATATGTGCAGTGTGCATAGGAATTCATTCATTTTTTTTCAAATTATAATCCGGCCCTTCAAGTTTGAGGGGCTGTGACCTGGCTCTTTGTTTAAAATGTTTGTGGACCCCTGTTTAAAATATTTTCTCAATCTTTTATTTCCATGTTTAAGAAACCGTTGACTCAAGGTAAACGCCTTGCCAGCATTAAAGAGAAGTTAACAACAAACTGGAAGTACCTGTAAAAAACTATGACCAAAACTTGAAAATGTTGATTTTCAAACTATAGCTCGTAGCATCTTGGGAATTGTAGTGTTAAAAAAGACCCTTCTAAGCCCTAAAGTCAAAAGACTGTACAGTTCCTATGCAGTGATGACAACAAGATACAATTCTGACTGTGTATAGTACACAACACCTCCAACATGACACATTCATATGATTCTCGCCACAGGAGTACCAACTCCTCTCTGCTCACACCCACCCACAACCCATTACTGCTCACCTTTCAGAACCACTGCTGGCACGACTGCTTGGCTGTGTGAGAGTCACCTGCAAGGTAGGTCCCTGTAAAACCACAAAAAGAGGAAGAGAAATATGAAACATCATCAGGACTCAAGAGCTGCAGACAACAGGGTGAGAAACCCAAACGTAGGGGAATTGAGAAGACAGGCTGGGGTAAGAATCATGTGGTCCTCCAAAAGTTCTTAAGACTACAAGTCCCAGCTCTACAGTCAAGAATGAGGAATGCTGAAAGTAGTAGTCCAGCAACCTCTGAAGTGCTGCATTAGCCCTCCCCTGCTTTCCAAATTGGAAATTTCAAGAGCAGATCATGGAAAATCACATTCTGATGACAACTCTCAGAATCTCCCAGCCAGCATTGTTCATTTTTGTTGAAGGATGCTAGGAATTCTAGTCTTTGAAGGAAATTTTCCTAACAATATCCTCTTCCCAGCAAATATTATTGTTTGTATATTCAAAGGCAGGAGGCTAGCTGGAAGAGAGATTGGGAATTCATAAAAATAACACTGGTACATGCAGACTGCCTATCCACCTCATTTCCCAACCACACAAGGAAATGAATTATTAATCTACAACTTTCCCAGGCTGCCCAGGCGGCTGCACTATCCCTCCCAGGCCATAGTCTGACTAGCAATCTCCCGCCCTCCCCCCTTGCACACACACACACACCAACCACACAGCAAGCTGCAGCAGCTGAACGGGTTCCTTTATCCTCAGGCGACCTTGGTGTTGGGCTCCAGACTGCGCAGAATTGCACAAGCACATGGCTGAATAAGATACAGGCAAACAAAGTCCTATTGTAGCCAAGGTTTCCTTCCTTTCCAAGTTGGGGGGAGGCACGTTAGAAAGACAAACAGGTCCCAGCAAATGGCACAGGAAACCCCACCTCGTGCACCTATTTCAAGGGGACTCCCTTAAGCATGGCAAAAACTGCCACATTTTTCTTCTACTGCTGGATGTCTTAATATTGTTGCTGCCAGCTTTTATGTTTTAAATGGAAGGCAAGGTATTAATTAATATTAATTAACTCATTATGTAAAGGAAATTTGAGGTGCTATTCAGGAGAACGCATTGAGAGTACAGGACACAAAGTACAAGAGAGGCACAGAGTTGTTCCCCTTACAGCAAAGGGTCCATTTGACTTGTTCCTAGAGAAAGTGGGGAGGAGGAAGAGAGAAACTAAATATAAAGCCAATCCAAGCGAGGGGGAGCAGGGAGCTGCTGCAACAGGTACTGAATAAGGACAGGGCACCACTTGCCCTCTGGCATTAGAACACCTGTTGTAACTCAGCTGAAGTTGGCATGGATTTTATTTGTCACAGTGCTGCAGGGGCAGCAAGACTGGCAGCCGCTATCAGCACAGCATGGCAGGATTATTTCAGAGATAAAGCAAAGGTCTGGGGAAGGGAGGAGGTATATTCAAGTTGACAAGCAATAATTTCTACCCTCAAATGCTTACAGAAACTGGAATCTGTTGGGAATACTTTGAATATGTGTTCCTGCATGGCGGAACTTGGACTGGATGACCCTCATGGTCTTGTCCAACTCTAGACTTCTACAATACTTTTTTTGGAAATTCAAACTTAGCACATTCAGAAGCAAAGAGGCTTCTGGATTCGATCATTAAAAATGCTATTGGAGAAGAAATGAAACACATGCAAATTTGTGCAGGCATCCAAAGGAGGCACCCCCAAGATTGAGGACCCCTCCTTTATTTCTATGCTACATAAACACAGGATGGGCAGCTCCCCATTTGTTGTCATCACTGGCTATGCCAACTGGGATTACTGGTAAGAAATGTCCCTGGCCCTGTTCTATAATCTTTCAAACTATTCTCACAAAGTAGGTACTCTGTACCCACACTATACTCTGGTCTATGAAGGTCTCAGATCTCCTCTGTTTCAATTCAGAGAACCCTAAAGGTTATGGAGGCAAGAGTTGAAGAGGAGCTCTGCTTTAAAACCACTTATTGGAAATATTTGAAGAACTGGTGATCAACAACGGCAGAGATGGGAATCGTGCAATTCTTCAAAATTGCAAGGCTGCACATCCAACTTTATTGAACTGACATAGTCAATTTTGAGGAATGTCTGGGGTGGCAATAATAATAATAATAATAATAATCATCATCATCATCATCATCATCTTTATTTATACCCCGCCACCATCTCCGCAAGGGGACTCAGGGCGGCTTACATGAGGCCAAGCCCAGTAGTACAAGAAAATAATATACAACAAGAACACAACAGAAAACAAAAAATAAAAATAAATACAGAACCAATATAAATATACACATTAAAAAGAATAAAAACAATATAAAATCAGAACTTTGAACACAGAAAACTAATCACAGTGGCTGGGCCAGTTGCAAAGAATTAAAATGTAAAAAACACTGGGTGAGAGGGCAATGTCATGTGTCAGGATAGGGAATCCGGGGGACAAAATAGGGTTTGATTACACTAGCAGGAAGATAAAGTGCTTCCGAGGACATTTTTGTAGGTCAGGGATTAGTGTTCGTTCAGCATCATAGAGGTGATACTATAGGTGAAGGGACACATGGTTCTCATTACTGTACCTGGGAAATGAATACATCAATAACACAACCTTGTGCTGTAGCTGGCACTAGGAATGTCATGGCATCTTTCTGAGAAGCCACAATATAGTTCCTACCCCTGGATAGAAACATATCTATGGTATTTCAGCCCCTCATCATTTAGTTTAGGAGATTGTGAAGTTCAAAGAAAAGGTATGCTTCTCTGTGATTTCGACCAAAAGAGAAATCAAAGGACCCTATATGATCTCCTCTGCCTAAATTGTTAGCCTGGAGTCCTTTGCTTGCAGGACATGTTTAGCACATGTTTAGCACAAGTGGCTGATTGAGGCATGAATCATGCAGTCTTCCAGGTGTTGTTAGACTGCAAGTCCCAGCAACTCTAATCATCATACTTAATGGGGCCCGTTGTAAGCCACCCTGAGTCCCCTTTCGGGGGTTGAGAAGGACGGGATAGAAATGCGAGAAAGAAATAATAATAAAGAATAAAGAATAAAGAAATAAAGAAATAATAATAATAATAATAATTATTATTATTATTATTATTAATGGTAGGGAATGCTGGGAATGCTGGAAGATTGCCTGATTCTCACCCCATGCTGACACGTATATCATACAACTTGGCAACACTTCCCACCAGCTATTAAAAGGAACGTGCTATCTGCTTTAGATAACATGATTGCATCAGGATTCATTATACCAACTCAAGACAGATGGAAATATCAATATGCACCATTTTGAGCACCTTAAATCAAAGGTCTGGTAAACTTTGCTTCTCAAGAAGACCATACCCCCTTAAGAGTAAGCTGTGAGGAATCACAGGTCAGATGACTGGTCTCAACCAATTACTCATAGACAACTTCCAACTAGCATTTTCCATTGCTCTTTCTATTTCAGCTTCTTCCTGCCTGCCCCGCCCCCCTCTACCTACCTGAAACTTGCCACTGGCCACATGTGAAGAATTTCAGTAATCCAGCTGATAGGAAAAGGTATCTGGGAAGCAGATTCTAGCCATTACTGGCTAGTTTATGAAGAATTGTGACAAAAAGCCTAAAAACGTGGCCAGACTATATTTTTGTTATTTAATAAAACCCTTTAGACATTTAGTGGATATTTATAATTTTGCTGTTTTATCTAATGTTAATCTGTTTTGTACTGTTAATGTTTGTTTACTGTGGGCATCTAATGGTTGCTGGTTTGTAAGCCGCTCTGAGTTCTGCTCCCCCCCCCCCCCCGGAAGGTGTTGAGAAGGACGGGATAGAAATGTTTGAAATAATAAATAAATAAATAAATAAATAAAAAGATAGCCTCCAATCTGCTTTTCCCATATTTGAAGTCCCATCTCAGAAAAGAATAAGATTAATAAAGCATAAAGCCTAGGTTATTTGTTATAATTGCATAGAATACATAGTGTGACGAGATTTCACAGGTGAGTAGTAGAAACCAATCCTGAGCTATTCTGCCAAATTATAACCAGCAGGCACCTGGCAATACAGGTTGCCACCACTGTAGCTGCCATGGCTCAGTGGTATGAAATCATTGAAATTGTAGCTTTACAAGGTCTTTAGCCTTTTCTGCCAAAAAGTGTTGGTGCCTCACCAAAATACAACTTCCGCGATTCCTTAGCATCAAGCTATGGCAGTTACTGCTACAATGTAGACACACTGTTCTCATGATTTATTTATTTATTAGCTGCATTTGGCACCCTCAATTTCCCTCTCAGAAATCCCTGGAATAAATCACACAGCTAAAAGACTGGACCTGAACCAAAGCCACTGCACAGACAAATTCGTGCCTAAAAAGTCAGATGGTGCCTCTTTCAAAGGCTGACAGAGCCTTGCTGTTTGTAAGCACAGTCTCTGGATGAAGTCACTCAAAGGCACAGTTGTCAGAATGGCAGGAGACAAAAAGCTGCTGTTCCAAGCACTGCTGGCTTTGAACCCTTTTGCTTAGATGACATCTACCTTCAGACAAAGCCACTGGGTTTGAATCAGCCTCCTGCTCCTCTGATCAAAGGGGGCATTTAGGTTTTATGACTGCCACCTGTTCTGTGTGTCAGCTTTGCCACTCTGTTGTTACCCATGAAACCCCCTAAGTCAGTGGTTCTCAACCTGTGGGTCGTCCCCAGATGTTTTGGCCTTCAATCCTAACAGCTGATAAACTGGCTGGGATTTCTGAGAGCCAAAACACCTAGGCACCCACAAGTTGAGAAATGCCTAAGTGGTGCCTGCTATGGACCACCCTTACCCAATCCAGGTAGACATTTCTTGAATCCCTTTCCCTAAGAAGCTAGAGGAGAGGGGCATCATTTCAGATAACACCACAGCACATCTGGGAGATATTACCAGCTGACCGGATTGGAATCTGGTCTCTGTACCTTGACAAGGTAACTTTTTAACTGGCAAATGCATTCCTATCCAAGAACTGCTTTGGCACAGTTTCCCACTAGGAAAGCAATTGCTGAGTGGTATGGGTTCCTTCCTTTGGAGAAACGAGTAAAGCTTTAGATTTCTATAACAGAGGGAAAAGACAGCACCAGAGGCATATGACATTTACACCATTATATTTTACTGTTACCTAGTTTTTCAGCCCTTTTTATAGGCTGAAAATGTTCCTCTCGGCTTATACTCGAGTCAAGATTATTTATTATTTTACTCTGTTATTATTATTTTTGTTACATGTATTATTTTACTCTATTATTATTACATTTATCATTAGGTTCTTGTGGGTTTTTTCGGGCTATAGAGCCATGTTCTAGAGGCATTTCTCCTGACGTTTCACCTGCATCTATGGCAAGCATCCTCAGAGGTAGAGGTCTGTTGGAATTAGGACAATGGGTTTATATATATCTGTGGAATGGCTGGGGTGGGGCAAGGAGCTCTTTTCTGCTGCAGTTAGGTGTGAATGTTTCGCTGATCACCTTCATTAGCATTTGAAGGCCTGCCTGCGCCTGGGAAAATCTGCTGCTGGGAGGTGTTAATCTGTGCCTGGTTTTTTCCTCTCTGCTGTTTAGCTGTTATAATTTTAGAGTTTTTTAATACTGGTAGCCAGATTTTGTTCATTTTCATGGTCTCTTCCTTTCTGTTGAAATTGTCCACATGCTTGTGGATTTCAATGGCTTCTCTGTGTAGTCTGACATGGTGGTTGTTGGTGTGGTCCAGCATTTCTGTGTTCTCAAATAATATGCTGTGTCCAGGCTGGTTCATCAGGTGCTCTGCTATGGCTGACTTCTCTGGTTGAAGGAGTCTGCAGTGCCTTTCATGTTCATTTATCATTTTACTCTATTATATTATTATTTTACTTTATTAATGTTATTACATTATTTTACTATATTTTTACTGTTATTACATTTCCATTATTTTACTATATTATTATTATTATTATTATTACATTTATTATGTTACTCTCTTTATTATTATTGAAAGGATACATAAGCACATTGAAGATGCTTAGAATCAGAGTTTGACAGTCTTATCTTAAATTACAGTGCTATGTAAACATTCAAAAACATTAAACCTTCTGATGCCTCAGTTAATGTAATTTTATTGGTATCTGTTTTTATTTTTAAATTTACCAGTCACTGCTACATTTTCCACCCTCGGTTTATACTTGAGTCAATACGTTTTCCCAGTTTTTGTGGTAAAATTAGGTGTCTCGGTTTATATTCGGGTCAGCTTATACTTGAGTATATATGGCAAATACAATGTGGAAAACCCCCTTTTCAGTACTAAAACATGGAG
Source organism: Anolis sagrei (assembly GCF_037176765.1). Lineage (NCBI taxonomy): Eukaryota > Metazoa > Chordata > Lepidosauria > Squamata > Anolidae > Anolis > Anolis sagrei. The sequence goes on along the minus strand of NC_090026.1, from coordinate 50,961,598 downwards.
TGAGCCAACGAAATTGACTAGCAGTAATCTCAGACAGACAAAATACAGGCATTCAAGCATTAACATGTCGCAATTGCTTCTTTCTGATGCAATGGCCATAAGATTTGAGCAGGCTTTTCCACCTTGTGCTTTACCAGATGCATCTGACTAAAGTTCCATTATCTGCCATCATGGCCCATGGCCTGAGACAATGAGAATTGCACAAGGTTGGAAGAAATTATTTTAGGTGGTTTTCAACTGAAATGAGATGTATTCTTATAAAACAGGTATGAGTCAAGATAGTTCAGTATGTCTTCAAATTAAATACGGCATTCCTTACTATACCGGCCCCTTAAGGATAGAAGAGAGAAAGCAGATAAGGAACTCCATAATTGGTCCCTGCAGGTTGATCAACAACCTCATACTGTCCACCAGCAAGGCTCCTGTTTTATACAGGGACTTGATATGAGCACCATCAGATTAGAAATAGCATAATGGTATGCTTGGTGCTGGACATTTTCCATTGTAAAAGCTTGACACATTTGTCCATTGTTCCCCAGCTGCCTGTACTTGGTCATATGTACTTCAAACATGAATGCTATAGAAGATTAAAGAGGAAGTGTTTCTCAGTCACTGTCAGATGTGGGCAAGATAGGAAGAATCTGCCCAAACCAACCTGCCAATTACCCAGCTGTCTCCTGACTCCTTTCTTACTCCAGATGAGTGAGAAACTTCTCTTACCTCCACTCAAAAGCAAGTGTCACCTCATGCTAGCAAGTATAACAACACCTTCTGGGAGGAAATGTGGGCACAATTTGTCGTTGATTGTGTGACTTCAAGTAGTCTCTGACTTATGGCGATCCTTGGGAAGATTTATTCACAGAATTACCTTGCCTTCATCTGATTATATACTATACATCCTGTAATTCATTGCAGTCTCCCTTCCAAGTAAGAATTAGGTCTGACTCTACTTATCTTCTGAGATCAGACAGGATGTAGTGTCTATGCAACCAGAAGCAACGATGTGTTCATTACTCAAATCTATAACCTATTAGGATAGAGCCAGGAAAGGGGGTAGGGTTTTTGAACTGGGGGATTGAGCCCTCCCCTCAAATATCTTGCAACATTGGGGCACCAAGACTCTTAGATAGTTGAGTTTCCTCAGGAATGATCAGTCAGAATTGTACTAAATGATCAAATGATAAGAAATATGAAGCCAGCAATTGTTGTCAAGCCTTCCCAGAAATAATAAAGGCTGTCTAAAAACTATCCTAGGCACACTTACGTAAGAGTAGGCTGCAATGAGAACATGAAGGGCATGTCTTGTCTCCTGCCAATATCATCAGTTGGGGGGGCCTCCCCTCTCCCGGCACCAACTGCTGTTCTGGCCAGAGTGAAGAGAGAGGGGGCTATAGTTGAAGACAGTTTGATCTTGTCTCCTGTGGCTCCCCGTCTTTGGAACTTCAACCCGGTGAGATTAGGCAGCCCCCTCCTTAGCAGACTTCAAGAAAAATCTGAAAACCTGTTTTTTTTCGATGTGCCTTTGAAGAGTGACCTTTCACACCAGTTGTGTTGCCCCATCTATAGTGTTCCCCTATGACGCACTCCCCCCCCCCCCCATTTTAAACTGAAAGCCTGTCCCCACTGTTTGGAACCCCTCATTTGCATATTTCCTACTCCTACCTCACCCGGGTTTTAGCATTTTATCTTTTCCATTTGGCCTGCCCACCCTATTAAATTTTATATTGTGTGAATTTGTTTAATTATTTCATTTTGTTGTTGTAGTTTATTTTTTATTTTTTCTGGATGTATTTTGTTTGCTAGTTTGTATTTTACTGTGTTGTATTGTATTTTTAGAAGGGCTTCGACTCATGTTAGCCGCCCCAAGTCCCCACTGGGGAGATGGTGGCGGGGTATAAATAAAGTTTCTTATTTATTATTGTCCCCCGGTGCTTTACTATATTTATCGTGTCATCAGAAACCATACCATTGTATTACATTTCTAACAGAACAAAACAAACAACAGATTAAAAAAACCCACAGATTTTGCAAACTTGGTAGTTGGTTAAATGTCCTTTGACCAGTATCTGGCCACTTGGAGTGCCTCTGGTGTTGCTGCAAGAAGGTCCTCCATTGTGCATGTGGCAGGGCTCAGGGTGCATTGCAGCAGGTGGTCAGTGGTTTGTTCTTCTCCGCACTCACATGCCGTGGATTCCACCCTGTAGCCCCATTTCTTAAGATTGGCTCTGCATCTCGTGGTGCCAGAGCGCAGTCTGTTCAGCGCCTTCCAAGTCACCCAGTCTTCTGTGTGCCCAGGGGGGAGTCTCTCATCTGGTATCACCCATGGATTGAGGTTTGTGCTTTACTAATAATATAATATTAATATAATATAATATATTGTATATAAATATAATATTTATAATATTATAATGTAATAACATATAATATTTATAATATTATAATGTAATACAATATAATACTACTAATAATATTATAATTATATATTTTATATTACTAATAATATTACAATATAATCGTGTAGTACAATATAGTTATATAGAATACTGATATTGTACTATATTAATAATTTAATATATTGTATGGATATATATCTTGTAAGGCACTCTGAGTCCCCTTCGAGGTGAGAAGGGCGGCATATAAATGTTGTAAATAAATAAATAAATGTTTAAGTACTTCTGCTTATGAGAGACACACATATATGAGAATGTTTGAATGATAATGGGTAAAAAAGCAATCTGCCCTGCAAAATGGCAAAATTAATAATGACCTTGCTTGAGAATATTTAGCCCTCTCCCTTTTAAAATAGTTTTGAGCAGTCAAAATTCAGATCCCACCCTGCCTTCCCCCAAAGCGAGGGGTAACTCTTCCTCTCCTGTGGAGTTCGAAGAGACAAAAAACTGAAAGACCTCAATACCAGTTCTTGCCAGCCAGCAGTGATGCACTCCCTCAACATGTCCCGTCTCGTTCCTCTTGACAGGGCCTGCCTTTCTGACTAAAGAAGCATGAAAGAAACACTCAGCAACAGAAAGGAGTGTTGCGTGTGTGTGCAAAAAGGACAAATGTATGACTGAGTGAGTGTTTTCCCTCAGCACTTCCAGCTCTGGGTTAAAAACCAAGCTTTTTGAAGTAGTCAGGGGTTTTAAGGCTGACCAAATTCTCCCAATTCACTGAGTTTGTGGTTCGAATTAGGTTGTGCTTCCTCCTAATTCTGACCTTCTGGAGTGAGGCCTCTCCTTCCACTTGGATTATAAGGCCATACAGGCCTAACCCAGCTCCCCCGTGGCTTGGATTTTCACCTGTGCCAAGAAATAATGCCATCACAAAAATTATCCAGAACTCAGACACATGGGAAGGTTATTAATTTGAGGGTTTTTCTTCTCTCCCAGAATCGTTAATTCCAGATTCCTAAAAATCAATTGGCACCTGCTTATAGCATCAGAGCAACAGCTCAGGTCTTTGAGAACCCAGCCCTCACATTAAGACAAGACGGCCAACATTTTTTTTCTGGAAACTTATCTTCCCCATAGGGACTGGAAAGTTAATGAAGGAAGTCAAGGAATTTGTATTTCATTTCTCAGCTGACTTGGCTCCTCCTCCTGAAAAAATATGACCACAATGAGAGGGGCATGGAGAAGCAAGAAACACGGGCTCTCTTCTGCTTTTTTTGGACTTCCAGAATGGCAGATGAGTTGGATGGATAGGAGAACTAAACGCCCTAAAGTCACCAGATCATGCCCAATTTTGGAAGCCCCTGCTTAGCTTAGTCTGGTTAATACTTGGATGGGAGATGACCAGCAAATACCAGGTGCTGGAGGTTATATTTCAGAGGAAGGGATGGAAGAAACAATCTCTGAATATTTCATGCTTGAGAAAACCCTATGTTGATGTGGTCCCCATTAGTGGACAGCTAAGACACAGAAATACTTGAAGGGCTTCTCTATGTCATCTTTGGTGCATCCATACTGTAGAATTAGTGAAATATGACACCACATTAACTGCCAAAGCTCAATGGTATGGAATTATTGAGGTTGTAGTTTTACAAGCTGTTTAGTCTTCTTGGTCAAAGAATGCTTGTGCCTCACCAAACTACAAATCCCAGGATTCCATAGAATTCAGCTATTAGAATTAAAGTGGTGTCCAATTGCATTAATTCTACAGTGTTGATGCAGCTTTTGTGAGCTCTCTGACAAGCAGGTCGTGCAACCTTGGATTCACGTCAACAAAGAAATAGCCTGGCTCTCCTTCACCCTCCAAGCTTGGCTTCTACTTGCTTCTATCCACAATTAAAAAGAAATGAGTTTTAGAGAGAGGAGTGTTAAAACAGCCAAGACAACAGCTCAACCTGCATAATTCATGGCTATGGCATTATATAAGTATTATAATTAGGAGGAAACACTCCTGCCCTGCATTCATCTTGCCAGAAAAATCCAATGGTTTAATTAATTCTACCTATCTGGACACATTTTTTCACAGAAATACGATGAGGCAGCCTGGATTGATTTTCGAATGGTTGTGCCAATGGGTGAAGTACAGGATAGAAAGAATAAAACACACAAGCAATGGACCATTAACAGGGCCAGTCTACAAGTTGCATGACAGCCAAATAGCATCAAAGTGTCCCTGAAGCAATATCCCAAAGGCACAACATCCCATCTAAGCAGAGTCAGCCCTGATTAATATTTGGATGGGAGACCACCAACAAATACCAAATGTTGTAATACAAACCCCTTAACCACCTTCATCCACCTTCCTGTCCCTGTAGGAAAGGTAAATTTCCAGAAAGACAAGGACTTCGGTGAAGGCAGAAGGGATGCTTTTTTTCTTCTTCCTGCATGTCCCCCAAATGCAATCATTCTCTTCAGGAAGAGGACCCAAATCGGATGAGAAATAACTACAAATTCATTTACTTCCTGTCCCTATAGAGAAGGGAAGTTTCCAGTAAGGAAGTGACTTAGATGAAGGCAGAAGAGATGCCTCTACTTCTTTCTTCTATAGTCCCCTTCCAAAACACCCTATTTACTCTAGTCTAGTGTTCACTTTTTTGGTCTACATTACCTTGCCAAAATTAGAATGCACATTAGATTCACGTAATATGGTACTCTTAGTGCTGAGCCAAAGCAAAAAGAGAAGCTGCTTCAAGAGCTTCTGTTTGAAGGACGCCATCCCTAGTGCTATGCAATCATGGGATTTGCAGTTTGGTGAGGCAGCAGCATTATTTGGCAGAGAAGGCTCAAGATCTTGGAAAACTACTGCCCCCATGCCTCCATAGCATTGAACCAAGGCAATTAAAGTGGATTCATTCTACAGCAGTGGTTCTCAACCTGGGGTCCCCAGATGTTTTTGGCCTTCAACTCCCAGAAATCCTAACAGCTAGTAAACTGGCTGGGATTTCTGGGAGTTGTAGGCCAAAAACATCTGGGGACCCCAGGTTGAGAACCACTGTTCTACAGCATAGACACATCCCAAAGTTTTCTTTTTAATTGTTGGAAGCTTTGGTACTCTAACTCCTTTGATTTTGAAGAAGGAATACAAAGCAAGCAGCAATAGTAATACACACATTTATTTGGCTGAATTACAAAGAATGCATTTTCTGCTGCTGTGCATCACAATTGCCAGCACTTTTTTGGTTTCAGGGTTTTAAAAATGGAAGTGTACCTTAGATTCTCTTTTAAAAAATTATTATTATTTTATTTTTAATTGTGAACACAAGTAGAGTAATACAAATCTCAATGATGAAAATCCACTTACATTTTCACTCAATATAATGTGTCTTATTTACTTAACCTTACCAATCTCAATTCCACACTTGTCAATCACTTGTGTCCAGCAGGTTTTTCCCCCTCCCCTCCCCGCCTTCCTCCTTTGCCCCCCCCCCCACCTGCTGGAAACAGTTATATCTTCAATTGGAGCATTATTTTACTTGATCAATTGTGACAAGACTATGATTCAGTTCTTTATATTTCCTTTCCCCTTTTACTCTAGCTATCAGAGTTCCCCATTTCGAGTCCAAGTTCTTCTTACAACAGCCTGTTGTGTATCATCCTCCTTTCAAAAATATAATCCTTGACCATATATCTGCTAAATATTCAAGCCATTTTTAATTACAATTTTTCCAGCTCATTCCAGCCCAAAGCTACGGTTGCTTGAGCCACTTCTATCATATGTTTTATATATATGTCCATTTGTTAGTGCTGCTCTTGCCATTGATTTTCTGAATTTAAAAATCCCTTTTATTCAGCTCTACTTTTTGCCCTATTAGTTCTTTCATCTCTTTCTTTATTGTATTATAACATTCTTGTATCTTATCACACCCACCACACATGGATAAAAGAGCCAATTTCGCTGCATTTGTGCCAACATAGTTGTGACAATGATTTAGCTATATGGGCTAATTTTAAGTGGGGTTCTATACCATTTGGTCAGTATTTTCCGTTGTGTTTCTCTGGTCCGAATATGTTTAATTTTTAAAAAATTCAATTAATCCAGTGTTCAGGTATGCTTTAGATTCTATGGTACCTTAAACTCCAGTAGATACAGTACATCCTTCTTCGGGAAGAGAAGCCAAGTCAGAGAAATACAAATTCATAGCTGGTCTGTATAGGGAAGGCAAACTTCCAGAAAGAAAAGGACTGAGGGCAGAAGGGATGCCTCTATTTTTTCCTTATATATACCACCCCTTCCAAAATATAGCCTTTCTCTTCAGGAAGAGGAACCAAGTCAGATGAAACACAAAACCCCTTAACTCTCTTCGCCTTCCGAATAGAAGAAAAGTAAATTGCCACAAAGAAAAGGACTTTGGTGAGGGCAGAAGAGATGCCTCTGTTGTCTTCCTTCTGTATCCTCAATTCCAAATTAAAACCATCATCTTCAAGAAGAGTAACCAAGTCAGATGAAACACAAAACCCCTTAACTCTCTTCACCTTCCTGGTTACTATAAGGCAGGCATGGGCCAACTTTCACCCTCGAGGTGTTTTGGACTTCAAATACCGACTGTTAGGAATTGTGGGAATTGGTTGGAAGTAGTACTTAGGCCAACATCAAATGAGAAAATGAGAACTTACAGGGAATATCTAACTAAACGAAAAGACCAATGGAAATTAAAACTGAGAGATGAGATAGGGATAAGTGACTGGTTCTGTTATCATCAGTGGCATGATCGATTTACGAAATACGTTAAAGTTTAAAATTTCCTAATAGAAAACGATGTTGGAAAGTTTCTTGAGAAGGGGAATAAGGGTTTAGTTTCTAGATTATATAAACATACACTAGAATACAATCTAGAAGACACTGAATAAAATCACTATGATCTCCTGGATTAAAGATGTAAGGAAAATTACTGATCATCCCATCATAGGAATATTTAACGTTAAAGTGAAAGCTGAAAATGCAATAATAATAATAATCATCATCATCATCATCATCATCTTTATTTATACCCTGCCACCATCTCCCCAACGGGGACTCGGGGCGGCTTACATGAGGCCAAGCCCGGACAACATATTACAGCATGATAAAACCAAAGCATAAGCAACAAGCAACAGCATTAAAATTACATTATATAGATAGATATATATATCACATACAGTAACAAAATAACATTACGATAAACACAATCACAGTGACAGTGGGCAGGCCACATGTGCAGGATAAAATGTGAAAACACCTGAATGAGATAAGAATAGGAGCAAGTTATTTGCAGGGAGACAAGGTTGTGAGACTAAACTTCCCAATTAAGGAGGTGTGTACTCCAGTGACAAAAGTGCTGACCCAAGACTGTTTACGGACAACGGCTATGTCCTTGTGTGATATATGATGTTATGTGATGTGTTTAATAATGTTTAATGTTTTATCATGAGACTGTCAATTTATTTATTTTAAATAAATAAATCTGGAGAATTGGGAGCATCTTTGGAAAAGTGGATTTAAATTCTCAATAGCTGGCTCCATCAGAGAAAATATGTATAAGATGTTTTGTAGATGTTATATAATGCCAGAGACAATAGCCAAAATGGATAAAACCCAGCTGGGGAATGCTGGCAGTGCAAGATGCAGAAAGACACTTCCACATTTGGTGGACCTTCAGGATAGGGCAAGATTTTTCTAAAAATATGATTAGGGAAATAAACAAAATGACTACTAAGAAAGTTAAGAGAAATCCAGAAGTGTGCCTTTTAGGAATATTTAGGGAGAATTAGCAAAGGAAATTTATCAAGATGGTTTTGTTGCTACTAGATGGACAATAGCAAAATCATGGAAAGGTGAAAAAGAACTATCTAAAAAAGGACTGGAGAGAAAAGTTATTAGAATATATTCAAATAGCCAAGTAATCTAATGATAGGAAATAATGAAGTTTTTTTTTTTTTAAAAAAAAAATAGAGACTGGCATTTGAATAGATGGTTCAGGTCCAGACTATTTGGCCAACCACATCCCCTTGTAAGAACCTGCCCTTGAGATTTTCAGGAGAGGCCCTTCTCTCAGTCCCTCTTCCATCTCGAGCTTGGTTGGTAGGAACGAGATCAACTTTGGAACTCCCTGCCCAGAGAAGCCAGAATGGCCCTCTCCCTGCTGTCCTTCTGGCGGCAGATTAAAACCTTTTTATTCAGGCAGGCTTTTAAAAGAAGAAGATTTTTAAGATCGTCAGGGGCTGCTGTGATTTTATATGCTTTTAATGATGTTTATATTGTTTTAATACTTGTATATTAGAATATTTTAAGTTGTACTGCAACGCTTTTAGTTGTAAGCCGCTTTGAGTCTCCATATGGAGAGAAAAAGCGGGACACAAATAAACATAATAATAATAATAACAACAACAACAACAATGGAAGACAAATGTGGACAGATTACTAATAACGTGAAGAAAAACCCAGAAATGTGTCTTTTAGGAATATTTTGTCCAAAACACCTGGAGGGTTGTGGTTGGCCCATGCTTGCTAGAAGGAACATATATTGCCAGAAAGAAAAGGACTTCAATGAGGGGACAGGATCAGAATTCAAAATTACTGTAACAGATTAGAGAGATGGGCCAAAACTAACAAAATGAATTTCAACAAGGACAAATATAAGATACTACATTTTGGCAGAAAAAAATGAAATGCGAAGATATAAAATGGGTGATACCTGGCTCAACAATGTGAGAAAGAACTTGGGAGTCTTCGAGGACAACAAGTTGAACATGAGCCAACAGTGTGATGCACCAGCATAAAAAGCCAATGGGATTCTGGGCTACATCAAAAGAAGTCTAGTCTAGTGTCTAGACTGAGGGAAGTTTATCACAATAATTTAAGCATTTTCCCCATAGTTTCCTGATGACAGATCAATCTATCAAATACCATTTGGACTTCTTGGGTCCTGTTTGAACTTTTCTCCCTCCTTTGAGGCTTCCATTTGGTTCAATCAATCAAACACCATTCCTATTTGAACTTTCTTACAACTAGGGGCCCTTTCATGCAATCACATAACCCAGAATATCAGGACGGATATTCACAATATCTGTTTTGAACTTGGAGCCCTACCACACAGCCCTATATTCCAGAATATAAAGTCAGAAAATCCCACATTATCTGAGTGTGGACTCAGACAAACCAGTTCAAAGCAGATATTGTGGGATTTTCTGCCTTGCGATTCTGAGATATAGGGCTCTGTGGAAGGGCCCTAAGAAGCCTCTTCTCCCAAATATTGTATTTTCTCCATTATTTGGAATTCAGTTAATTTTGAAAGTTCATCTTTTTTCTTTATTTTTTTTTGTTAATATCACCGTCTTTTTCTTGTTAATTTTTAGGCCTGCTACTTTTTATTCCTGCTACATCATTGGCACCCTTTTTTTCTGCTCTCATAGAATCAGAATAATAATAGGCCCTTTCACACAGCCATATAGCCCAGAATATCAAGGCAGAAAATCCCACAATATCTGCTTTGAGCTGGAATATATGGAAGTGTGGGCTCAAGGCCCTTCCGGATAGCCCTATATTCCAGAATATCAAGGTAGAAAATCCCACAATATCTGCTTTGAACTGGGTTATCAGAGTCCACACTGCCATATAACCCAATTCAAAGCAGATAATGTGGGATTTCATTCCGCTGTGTGGAAGGGGCCCAGATAACCCAGTTCAAAGCAGATATTGTGGGATTTTCTGCCTTGATATTCTGGGTTATATGACTGCGTGGAAGGGCCTATTATTATTCTGATTCTATGAGGGCAGAAAAATGGGTACCAATTATGTCTTCCTTCTGCAAGGGCCACAAAGTTATTTCAAGGTGCAGGTAAAGAGTGCAGGTCGGGCCCAGTACAACTTGGAGGCCCAAACCCCAACTGGAAAGCCTCGAAAGGAGAGACTGGTTGTTCCTCCTTCAACAAGCCAAGCTACCTCACTCTGAGGGGAAAGAGGCACTGCTGCTGCTGCTTCCTCCTTCTGCTTCTCCCTTTCTGGACATCGAAATTCCACACTGAGGGCAGAGCCTGTAGCCAACTACCCCCAATTTTTTTCAGGTAAAAAGAAAACCTGGTTTACTCATGACTTTTAACTGGTTAACCTAATTCCCATGCCAAGCCTATGAGAAGCAAAAGTTTGAGTTCCTCCAGAACTACAAGCACTATCTCAACACAATTTTGATTATTCACACTATCATTACATACCTTTCTACCAATTTACATTGCAATAGCAGTAATAGCTGGTAACTAAAGTGGATGCTGCCAAAATGTGGCAGCTGGCAGGCAAAGCCTAAGGGATGGGACAGAAGAGGGAGGGGAAATGGACTGTGGAAACGAAGGTGTCTACCACTGGTTCATCTAATCCAAGCCCTGCCAAACAAACAATGGAATAGGAGCAAAGAGAAGAAACTGTGGGCCCTTCCACGCAACCATATACCCCAGAATATCAAGGCAGAAAATCCCACATTATCTGCTTTGAACTGTGTTATTTGAGTCCACACTGCCATGTATTCCAGTTCAAGGCAAAAATATGGTATTTTATTCAGCTGTGTAGAAGGGGCCTGTATCATTGTTAGAGTTTGGACTTTGTGGAACAAGACTGTTTCTGATGACCAAATGAAAGCTCATTTAGTGCAAAATCCACAGACTCCATTGCCAGGATAAGTATTTCCTGTGGATAAGAAGAGGCATCTTGAGGCTCTTCCAGACAGGGCCTATATCCCAGGATCTGATCCCAGGTTTTCTTTTTAGCCCAGATTATCTGACAGTGTAGACTCATATAATCCAATTCAAAGAAATAAACCTGGGATCATGGGCAAACTTCAGCTCTCCAGATGTTTTGGACTTCAAAGCAGTAGGCTGTGAGGAATTGTGGGAGCTGAAGTCCAAACACTTGGAGGGCTGAAGTTTGCCCATGCCTGCTGTAAGTACTGTGTGGTACTTGGAGAGAAGTTGGAGGTTAAAGTGGTCATCAGCAGCTTGGTGCATTGGTTGCTTAACCATTTGTGCAATGAGAAAATGTAATAGAAGTTTTCAAAAGCTTTAATGCAGTGTTTCTCAACCTTCCTAATGCCGCAACCCCTTAATACAGGTTTTCATGTTGTGGTGACCCCCAACCATAACATTATTTTTGTTGCTACTTCACAACTGTAATTTTGCTACTGTTATGAATCATAATGTAAATATCTGATATACAGGATGTATTTTCACTCACAGGGACGGAATTTTGGAACAAATACACAATACACCCAAATTTGAATACTGGTGGGGTTGGGGAGAGGGATTGATTTTGTCATTTGCAAGTTGTAGTTACTGAGATTTGTAGTTAACCTACAATTGAAGAGCATTCTGAACTCCACCAACGATGGAATTGAACCAAACGTGTCAGACAGAACTCTCACAACCAACAGAAAATACTGGAAGGGTTTGGTGGGCACTGAACTTGAGTTTCGGAGTTGTAGTTCACTTACATCCAGAGAGCACTGTGGACTCAAGCAATGATGGATCTGGACCAAATAGGCAGGAATACTCAATATGCCCAAAAGTGAACACTGGTGGAGTTTGGGGAAAATAGACATTTGGGAGTTGTAGTTGCTAGGATTTATAGTTCACCTACAATCAAAGAGCATTCTGAACCCTGTCAACGATAGAATAAGACCAAACTTCCCACACAGAACGCCCATGACCAATCCTGCTGCGACCCCTCCAGGGGTCCCAACCCACAGGTTGAGAAACTTTAATGGCTGGAATCACTAGGTTGCTGTGAGTTTTCCAGGCTGTATGGCCCTAAATGGTCCTGATGCAATTTACCTGTCCGAACGCATCTTCCCCTATGAACCACTATGGAGATTATGATCTTCTGGGGAGGCCCTGCTCTCGGTCCCGCCACCATCACAGGCACGTTTGGCGGGGATGAGAGTCAGGGCCTTCTCAGTGATTGCCCCTCGGCTATGGAACTCCCTTCCTAATGAGATCAGGTCAGCCCCCTCCCTCTTGTCCTTTAGAAGGATGATAAAAACGTGGCTGTGGGACCGAGCCTTTGGGATTGTGCAATGAGGCAGTGATAGGAACCCTTAGTATGCCAACCAAATTCGATATGGTTGTTGAGACAGTTTTAATTAGAGGACTTTAACGTCAAGATAAGTGATCTGAATGCTTTTGTACATGTATGTCTAGTATGTTTCGGCATTGAATGTTTGCCATTCATATGTTGTGCTCCGCCCTGAATCCCCTTCAGGGTGAGAAGGGCGGAATATAAATGCTATAAATAAATAAATAAATGTTCCAGGAGCATTCTCTCCTGACGTTTCACCCACAACTATGGCAGGCATCGGGCTCTTCCACACAGCCCTATATCCTAGAATATCAACGCAGAAAATCTCACATTATCTGAGTGTGGACTCAGATAACCCAGTTCAAAGAAGATATTGTGGGAGTTTCTGCCTTGATATTCTGGCTGTGTGAAAGGGCCCATCCTCTGAGGTTGAGAGGGCAACTTTTGAGGAGGCCTGTCATAGATGTGGGTGAAACGTCAGGAAAGAATGCTTCTGGAACATGGCCTTACAGCCCAGAAAACTCACAGCATCCCTGAAATAGTAAAGTCTTCAACAGACACCAAAAAAACAGAGCACCACCAGAACAACTTGTGCTTGGGTTGTTGTAGGTTTTTCGGGCTATATGGCCATGGTCTAGAAGCATTCTCTCCTGACGTTTCGCCTGCATCTACGGCAACAATCCTCAGAGGTTGTGAGCCATGTTCTAGAAGCATTCCCTCCTGATGTTTCGCCTGCATCTACGACAAGCATCCTCAGAGGTTGTGAGCCATGTTCTAGAAGCATTCCATCCTGACATTTTGCCTGCATCTATGGCAAGCATCCTCAGAGGTTGTGAGCCATGTTCTAGAAGCATTCCTTCCTGACGTTTCGCCTTCATCTATGGCAAGCATCCTCAGAGGTTGTGAGCCATGTTCTAGAAGCATTCCATCCTGACATTTTGCCTGCATCTATGGCAAGCATCCTCAGAGGTTGTGAGCCATGTTCTAGAAGCATTCCCTCCTGACGTTTCGCCTTCATCTATGGCAAGCATCCTCAGAGGTTGTGAGCCATGTTCTAGAAGCATTCCTTCCTGACGTTTCGCCTGCATCTATGGCAAACATCTTCAGAGGTTGTGAGCCATATTCTAAAAGCATTCTCTCCTGATGTTTTGCCAGCATCTATGGCAAGCATCCTCAGAAGTTGTGAGCCATGTTCTACAAGCATTCTCTCCTGACGTTTCACCTGCATCTATGGCAAGCATCCTCAGAGGTTGTGAGCCATGTTCTAGAAGCATTCTCTCCTGACGTTTCGCCTGCATCTATGGCAAGCATCCACAGAAGTTGTGAGTCATGTTCTAGAAGTATTATCTCCTGACGAGGTTCTTGTGAGTTTTTTTGGGCTATATGGCCATGTTCTAGAGGCATTTTCTCCTGACGTTTTGTTGAGAGGTGTTAAGATGTGCCTGGTTGTTTCCTCAACAAAAGATCCCCCCAGGCTCAGCCAGGCCTTTCAATGCTAATGAAGGTGGTCAGTTAAAACATTCACACCTAGCTCCAGCAGAGAAGAGCCCTTTGCCCCACCCCAGTCATTTCACAGATATATAAACCCATTTTTCTAATTCCAACAGACCTCACAACCTCTGAGGATGCTTGCCATAGATGCAGGCGAAACATCAGGAGAAAATGCCTCTAGAACATGGCCTGAAAAAGACCCAAAAGAACCTAGTGATTGCAGCCATGAAAGCCTTCGACAATACATTCCCTCCTGACGTTTCGCCTTCATCTATGGCAAGCATCCACAGAGGTTGTGAGCCATGTTCTAGAAGCATTCTCTCCTGACATTTCGCCTGAATCTATGGCAAGCATCCACAGAGGTTGTGAGCCATGTTCTAGAAGCATTCTCTCCTGACGTTTCGCCTGAATCTATGGCAAGCATCCTCAGAGGTTGTGAGACCTCACAACCTCTGAGGATGCTTGCCATAGATGCAGGCGAAACGTCAGGAGAGAATGCTTCTAGAACGTGGCCATATAGCCCGAAAAACCTACAACAAACCAGTGATTCCTGACACGAAAGCCTTCGACAATAACTTGTACTTGGCTGAAAACTTCTTGCTAATTCACAGTGGAAAACGTCCTGATGTAAGAAGAAAACGGAAAGAAACTTCTGCCAATTGGGGAAAGAAAATATTCTCCTTTGTGGGTGACAAGAGGGAGCCATGGTTCAGGACCTATCACTTGTGGAGAACCTTTGCCCAATGGTGATAGTTTCAGGGCCTTGTTGTCCCCTCACCTCTCCGACGGGGCTCCGCAGCTCGAAGGACTCCTCCGCCGCCACCACCTCGTCGTCCTCCTTGCCCGCCTCGCCATAGTCCCGCCGCAGCAACGTGAAGCCTTGCCTGCAGCACAGCAGCCACCACAACCCGCCGGGAAACGGCATCCGGAGCCCAACGAGCAAGCTTCTCTCTCCTTCTCCCACTCTGCGTCTCTGTGTGTGTGTGTCTCTCTCTCTTCTCCTCAGGAGCGGCTGAAGCGCCTCAGTCCCGCCGCGCCTGCTCGCTTGGCCTCGCCCCCGCCAGGGAGCGGAGGGAGGGAGGGCGCGGCCTAGTCAGGAGACGCCCTTTTCCGGAGCGAAAGGGGGATGGGGGGGGGAGGGCGGTGTCGCCTGCGCCCCGAGGCCTGAGGGAGGGAACGCGGGGAAAGGCGCTGCTTCCCGCCCTTTGCCCCAAACGCCTCCGAAAGGGCCTGCAGGCCGCAAAGGCGCCTTGTAACCACGGCGCCGCGTGAGGCCTCTTCCCTCAGCGGGAAGCAGGAAAGCGGGGGCGCGCGCGGGAAACTGGAAGCTTATGGGCACTTTGGGATTCGCTGAAAGGCGAGGGGAGGGGAGCTTCCCAAACATTTCCACACTTGGAGGCCTGCATCATTTCGCGACACAGTGGTTTAGTTTGACTAGTTAACCTAGGGCCTTTCCACATCTATGGAAATAAAAATGTAATGTGACTGTGAGAGCCGTTCAGCAGTGGAACTCTCTGCCCCGGAGTGTGGTGAAGGCTCCTTTTTTGGAAGCTTTTAAGGAGAGGCTGGATGGCCATCTGTCAGGGGTGCTTTGAATGCAATATTCCTGCTTCTTGGCAGGGGGTTGGACTGGATGACCCATGAGGTTTCTTCCAACTATGATTCTGTTAGTTTGTGGGATTAACAACTCAAAAACTACTGAGTGAATTGACACGAAATTTGGAGACAAGACACATCAAGCCAATGAGTGACTATCACTCAGAAAAATAAAGAAGAGACTTAAAAAGCCAAAAAACTAAAAAAATACATGAAAACGCATGCGCAAAACCACATATATACAGACACATATGCACACGCAAAACACACACAGAAATGAGAAAGAAGGAGAGAAGGAAAGAAAGAAAGGTAGAGAAGGAAGGAAGGAAAGAGAGAAGGAAATGAAAAAGTGAAAGAGGGAAGGAAGGAGAGAAGGAACAAAAGAGAAAGAGGGAAGGAAAGGAAGAGACAAGGAAGGATGGATCCAAAGAGCAAAGGAAGTGAGAAAAGAAACAGAGAAGGAAGAAGAAGGGAAAGAAAAAGGGAAGGAAGGAAGGAGACAAAGAGGGAGGGAAGGTTGGCCATAGCAACGCGTGGTGAGTGCAGCTAGTCTATATAAATAAAAATATAATGTTCGTTTGTGGGATTAACATAACTCAAAAACCACTGGGGGAATTGACACCAAATTTGGACACACGACACCTAACAACCAAATGTATGTCCTTCCCTCAAAAATATATATATATGATTTTGTCATTTAAGAGTTCTAGTTGCTGGGATTTATAGTTCATCTACAATCAAAGAGCATTCTGAACTAAACCAATGATGGAATTTAACCAAACTTGGCACACAGGACTCCCAAGAGCAACAGAAAACACTGGAAGGGTTTGGTGGGCATTGACTTTGAGTTTGGGAGTTGTAGTTCACCTCCATCCAGACAGCACTGTGGACAGGGGCAGCTCAACCATTACGCAAAGTAAGCATTCGCAGTATAGTTGGTTTTGCCCAGGGGTGCTCTTGAGGCGCTCTTGGGGGAAAATAGACCTTGACATATGCAAATTGTAGTTAGTGGGATGTATAGTTCACCTAAAATCAAAGAGCATTCTGAACTCCACCAATGATGGAATTGAACCAAATATGGCACACAGAACTCCCACGACGAACAGAAAATATATATCAGTGATTCATTTGGGGGGGGGGGGTACTGTTTGCTTACCATTGAAAATTACCTAGGGCCACCTCTGACTGTGGACTCAAACAATGATGGATCTGGACCAAACTTGGCACAAGCACTCAATACACCCAAATATGAACACAGATGGCGTTTGGAGGAAATGGACCTTGACATTTGGGAGTTTTAGTCACTGGGATTCAGGACTCCCATGACCAACAGAAAATACTAGAAGGGTTTGGTGGGCATTGAACTTCAGTTTTGGAGTTGTAGTTCACCTACATCTAGAGAGCACTGTGGACTCAAACAATGATGGATCTGGCCCAAACTTGGCACGAATATGCCATATGCCCAAATATGAACACAGATGGAGTTTGGAGGAAATAGACCTTGACATTTGGGATTTGAACTATACACTGGGATGTATAGTTCACTTACAATCAAGGAGCATTCTGAAGCCTACCAATGACAGAATTGGGGCAAACTTCCCACACAGAACCCTCATGGCCAACAGAAAATACTGTGTTTTCTGGTGGTTTTTGGTGACCCCTTCTGACCGCCCCCCCTCGGGGTCTTGACTTCCCAGAAATGCTGCCTTAAGGCCATCCAGTCCAACTCCCTTCACCAGGGCAAGAAAACATAATCAGAGCTCTCCTGACAAAGGGCCATCCAGCCATTCACACACACACACATATGTATATAACAGATGCAGTGTCAAAGATTTGAAAGGAACCCCTAAAGAAGGACATTGATATGTTGCATATTCCAGAGTAGGCAAACCGGACACTCTCCACATCAACACTGACAAAGAAAAAGCAAGAAATACTGTTCATCCACAAGCATAAAGACATTACATATATTAGAAACCAACACTTTCTCATTACTTTATTTTCCATATCAACAGACTGGGCCACCGCAACGTGTGGCAGGGGATGGCTAGTCTTCTATATAAATAAAAATGTAATGTCCATTTGTGGGATTAACATAACTGAAAAACCACTGGATGAATTGACACCAAATTTGGACACAAGACACCTAACAACCCAATGTATGTCCTTCACTCAAAAAAAATTTTTTTTGTCATTTGGGAGTTGACAAAAAACCAGCAAAAAATACTGTTTACCCAAAAGCATAAAGAAATTACATATATTAGAAACCAACACTTTCTCATTACTTTATTTTCCAGATCACCAGACTGGGCCACAGCAATGCTTGGCAGGGGACGGCTAGTAGCCATATAACGCAAAATACCATGGCAGAAAATCCCACAATATCTGCTGTGAACGGAGTCCACACCCTATTCAAAGGAGATACTGAAAGATTTTCGTCTTTGATATTTTGGGTTATATGATTGTGTGGAAGGGCTCTCAGATAACACAGGGAGTAAAAGTATGATAGCTGGGACTGAGTGCTGGTAGCGCAACACTGATTCCGCAATGCTGCTTCGCCAACACTGATAGCACAATCCAGCAGCAGGATACCACGGAACTCAGCACAATTTGGCGGCAGGATACCAATGAACTCAGTTAATGCAGGTAGGGCACAGATAACAGTGATGTAATGCTTCCCTGTTTATTGCCCCCCCCTTTCTGCCCCCCCCCTTTCTGACCCACGTTGGGCTCGTCTTCCGTTCCTACGAACTATCTTGCCAACTCTGTCCCGCCTGCGTCTCTCACGGCCCCTGCTCTCTCGACGACGTGGTCACATACGTGTTCCTTATTCACAACCACTGTTGCGGAATCAGTGTAGCACTACCACTTTGTCCCAGCTATCATACTTTTACTACACAGGGTCCTTCCATACATCCCTGTATCCCAGGATATCAAGGCAGAAAATCCCACATCCGAGTCCCCTTCCACACAGATGAATAAAATCCCACATTGTTTGCTTTGAACTGGGGTATATGGCAGTGTGGACTCAGATACCCCAGTTCAAAGCAGATATTGTGGGATTTTCTGCCTTGATATTCTGGGGTTATATGGATGTGTAGAAGGGCCCTCAGATAACTTAGTCCAGATCCAGACGCCTTTATTCCAGGAGAATCTGCATTTTAAAAAGTCCAGATCCAGATGCCTTAGTACAGATCCAGACACCTTTATTCCAGGAGAATCTGCGTGAGCTTTCTGGGGTGGGTGTCCAGACGTTCTTCGGGACTAGCCCGAGATAACGCCTGGAGGCCCAGTTCCACAAGCCCCCAGACCCCTTAGAAAAGTAACAGTGGTTTTAAATAGATTTTAATGTATCTGTTGTGTTAACAGTTTATACCTATGTTTTTGTTTTATATTGTATGTTTTTGTATTATTTTGCATATGTGGAAACTCCCACTCGCCAGTTCCTTCCCAGTGATGCCAGGGAAGCTGTGAACAATATTTGGAGTGTGGAGGACAAGTGTATCAACCACTATTAGACATAATGATAGCTCTGTGGAACCTCCATGTTCAAAGTCCGAATTACACTCTGCAGGGAGGAGGTAGTGTGGGTGAGCCACTGACAACATCTAGAGAGATAGAAAATGCACATTACTTGCTTTTGGCCCATTCCAAAGGGCCACGCTTGGTTTGTTAATTGTTCCCCTTAATTGCAAAGCTTGGGAAAAGTACTCTTTTGGATTACAACTCTCTGAATCCCCCAAATAGCATGTATTTTGTGTACGAGATGACTTATGGTGTTTGCCAGTGCTGGATGGTAAAGCCCTTTGGGAATATATTGTCAGTTATTTGAATGAGTTGGTGGAGGAACCACTGAATCCAATTTCTGCGAGTCTTTCTTTGCCCCACTCAATTAAAAAAATGTGGGGGAAGATTCTGTCTTTCACCACACCTCTTTCCTATTTCTTTGGCATCCTGTTTTTGAAAAGGTCAGCATTTTGTTGAAAATATTTGCACATATTTGCCTGCAAAGTGTATTTAGTGTCAGTATTTCCTCCGTTTCTGAAGTTACTGGATCTTCTATGAACTGCAAATGTATACCAGCTTAAGAGCAGGACTGTGCAGCAGGAGAGAGATAGAGCAGGGGCAACTTACCAAAAATAGCATTTAGAGCTTCCCTCTTTGCGCCACATGTGAATGTTATTAAAGCAGAACAGAAAGTGGGAGAGTGTGGTTTTCAGATGGAATGTACTTGCTTGGTGTAGTCCTGTGTTCCAGACTAATTTTAAAATGTCTAGGGAGATTCCTACATTTTATTTTTTATTTTTTGTGTTAGTTCACTTTAAAACAGTTTCAGAGGATCTGGTTTCTCTCGAAACAGTGGGCCTTCAGTGAGCTTTAACCCTATTCAACACCACCCTGGTGCCATTTTCCAAATCTGTGAGTCCACAAAAGACAAAATACTATACCTTTTCACATTTAATTATTACACATTTTCCTGCATTTCACAGATTATTATTATTATTATTATTATTATTATTATTATTATTATTTCGTATCAAAAGCATTGCCTAAATTAGTATAAAATGGATAAAAATAGAAGGAGCGCAGGTGGCTAAATATTTTTTGACCAGAAACGGGCAACAGCAACGGCATCGTCTGTAGCCTCCAACAATTCTTCCTCTGTACATGAGGCAGGGCATAGTGGACAAGCATACAGATGCAGAGTTGTCTGTTCTGCTCCACAGTCACACAAGGTGTGGGATTCTTTCAGGTGGTGACATTTTTCCAGGTTGTCTTTTGATCTGCCCACTCCACTTCTGAGTCTGTTCAGGGACTTCCAAGTTGGCCATTCTTGGTTTGCCCCTGGAGGAAGACCCTCGTGGGGGGGGGGGGCAATCCAGTTGGGATTTCCTGGTCTAGCTACCCAGAGGGATACCCTTGCTGTTGCTGGGGGGACACCAAGAGGAGTGGTGGTTCTCATGAAGTTTTTCCTTGAATTGAGTCTACTGGGAAGAGGCGGGGGGGGGGGGGGGGAGACCAGCTAGCTTGTAGAGCAGTGGAGGGCGGGGCAAGGCCAGCTAGCTTGTAGAGCAGTGGTTCTCAACCTGAGGTCCCTAGATGTTTTTGGCCTACAGCTCCCAGAAATCCCAGCCTGTTTACCAGCTGACACTGGGAATTGAAGGCCAAAAACATCTGGGGACCCCAGGCTGAGAACCACTGTTGTAGAGTTTATCAACAGGTGTAGGTTTAAGACATCCTGTGATTATTCTTGCTATGTTCACCTGCTTTGCATGGGCAGACCTATTCCAAACAGGGCAGGTATACCCGGCAGTTGATAAGACAAGGCTAGGGCTGATGTTCTTATTAATTTTGGATCTGCACCCCATGTGCTGCCAGTAAGTTTCCGCAGGATGTTATTGCGTGCAGCTACTTTGTGCTTGGTGTTCAAGCAGTGTTTCCTATATGCTAGTGTTCGATCTAAGGTGACACTGAGATATTTAGGATGAAAACAGTGGTCAAGCTCTTGACTTCCCAGGTGACTTTCAATTTCCTGTTGGCTTCACGGTTGCATAGGTGGAAAGCACACACTTGTGTTTTGGCAGGGTTAGGCTTCAGCTGGTTATCTTTGTAGTAGCTGGAGAGATCTTTAAAGGCATTAGTAAGTTGGATTTCAGCTGTTTCAAAGTTTTTTGCTTGTGTTGTTAGGTTGAGGTCATCAGCATATATAAAGCTCTTTGTGAGTGTTGGTTGTGGCTGATCGTTAGTAAAAAATATTTTTTAAAGATTGGTGCAAAAAACACTGCCTTGGGATAAACCATTCTTTTGCCTCCTCCATTTACTTTTCCTGCCTTGAAACTCCACATAGAATAAAACCAAGCAACATCTCTGGGAAGGGAAAGATTCTGTCCCTTCTCTTTCCACTGTTGAGTAATTGAGTGAAAACTATTTTTGCACTTAGAAACAGAATGGCAGCAACTGAAATAAGCTGACAAAGAAATAAAGTGGAAGGAGGAGAGAAAAACAAACATTTTTAAAGCCGCTGAAAAGGTGGAATGCGAGATTAAAATGACTCTACTAAAATGGGACAGTTGGGAGGTATATAATTATCACACTAAAGAAAACTATTTAGAGGCCTATTCTAGAGACCTGTAGTGCTTTACTAAACTACAAAGTCCAAAATTCCATAGCATATTGCCACACCAGTTAAAGTGGAATCATAGTGCTACTAGCTGTCCCCTGCGACGCGTTGCTGTGGCCCAGTCTGGTGATCTAGAAAATAAAGTAATGAAAAAGCATTGATTTCTAATTTATATAATTTCTTTAATGCTTGTGGGTAGACAGTATTTCTTGTTTCTTTGTCAGTGTTAATGTAGTGGGCATTGACCTTGAGTTTTGGAGTTGTAGTTCACCTATATCCAGAGTAGTCTAGTTTGCCTACTCTGGAAGATGTAACATATAATTGTCCTTCTTTAGGGGTCCCTTACAAATCTATGATACAAATCTACAAATCTGTCATATACATGTATATGTGAGTGTGTGAATCATATCTATCTATATCTATGGCTGGATGGCTCTTTGTCAGGAGGGTTTTGATTATGTTTTCTTGCTCTGGTGAAGGGAGTTGGACTGGATGGCCTTAAGGCAGTGTTTCTCAATCTGGGGTTGGAACCCCTGGGAGGTTGTGAGGGGGTGTCGGAAGGGTCAAAGGGGTCATAAAAGACCACCGGAAAACACAGTATTTTCTGTGTTGACCAGGGGGGTTCTGTGTGGGATGTTTGGCCCAATTCTATTGTTGGTGGGATTCAGAATGCTATTTGATTGTAGGTGAACTATAAATCCCAGTAACCACAACTCCCAAATGTCAAGGTCTATTTCCCCCAAACTCCACCAGTGTCCATATTTGGGAGTATTCATGCCAATTTGGTGTAGATCCTTCATTGTTTGAGTCCACAATGCTCTCTGGATATAGGTGAACTACAACCCCCAAACTCAAGGTCTATGTCAGTGTTGATGTAGAGAGTGTCTGGTTTGCCCACCCTGGAACCTGCAAGATATCATTGTCCTTCTTTAAGTGTCCCTTTCAAATCTATGATACTATATCTGTGTGTGCGTGAATCATATCTATCTATCTATCCATCCATCCATCTATCCATTTATATCTATGGCTGGATGGCTCTTTGTCAGGAGGACTTTGATTACGTTTTCTTGCCCTGATGAAGGGAGTTGGATTGGATGGTCTTAAGTATTTTCTGTTGGTCATGGGGGTTCTGTGTGCGAAGTTTGCCCCAATTCTGTCATTCGTGGGGTTCAGAACACTCTTTGATTGTAGGTGAACTGTGAATCCCAGTGACTACAACTCCCAAATGTCAAGGTGTATTTCCCCCCAAACTCCATCTGTGTTCATATTTGGGTGTATAGAGTGCTTGTGCCAAGTTTGGTCCAGATCCATCATTGTTTGAGTCCACAGTGCTCTCTAGATGTAGGTGAACTACAACTCCAAAACATAAGTAGGTGAAATATAAATCCCAGTAACTACAACTCCCAAATGTCAAGGTCTATTTCCCCCAAACTCCACTAGTGTTTGTATTTGGGCATATGGAGTATTTGTGCCAATTTGGTGAAGATCCTTCATTGTTTGCGTCCACAGTGCTCTTTGGATATAGGTGAACTAAAACTCCCAAACTCAAGGTCAATGCCCACCAAACCCTTCTAGTGTTTTCTATTGGTTATGGGAGTGCTGTGTGCTAAGTTCAGTTCAATTGCATTGATAAAATCAAATCTCAGCAGTATTCAAGGTCAGGCATATTGGGTATTTGTGCCAAATTTGGTCCAGTGAATGAAAACACATCCTGTGATGATCACTCCTTGGGTCAGTAGGTGTCTTGTGGCCAAATTTGGTGGCAATTCGTCCACCGGATTTTGAGTTATGATGCCACTCAAAACGAACAGAGCATTTTAATATATATAGACGAAAGCCCCTGGTTTTGCCCTCATTAGGGGTCTTATGACAGCTTTGGAGAAGACAACATAAAATGTAGATGGACAGCTCCAGAGAGGAGAAAATGTGCAACTTGTTCTGTTTTCTCCGTTATTGATAAAATATTAATAAAAAAATTAAAAGACCAAATTTCTGGGGAAAAGTGGATGGATTACAAAAAGAGTTTTGGATTGTAGTGAAAAAACATTTCAGGAAAAACAACCCTTCCCTCCTAGGTTTTGTTTTTTTTGGGTGGGGTGGTGATGGTGGTAGGTTTTAGGCCTTCACACCTCTATTTCCAAATGAAAGACAATGCTTACTTGCTGTCTCCCCCATAAAATTCTGTGTTTGAGGCAGGATGGCTGCACAATTAAAAAAAACCCCTCTTCCAAAAACACTTTTCAGTCCAGACAATACCATGGAGAAGAACCACATACATTGCCGCCTCTCTGCATTGCTGTTTCGTTTGCAATCCGGCTTCTGCGTAGCTGCTTTCAAACAGGAAAAAAACATTCCAAAATCCTCTCATGGATCTTCTGCGTCACATCTGTTTTCAACTCTCGCTTGTGAAAATCCCATCCTTGCTTGGCATTTTCAAAACTGCACGGAGTATCTGTTAAAAGAATGGTAAGAAGTGACTAATCCTTGTTATGTTGCCCTGGCCAAGCTACACTGAAGTCTCTGTGCCTTGGGAGCATTGATCCAGTCAGAGCACTTGGCTTGGAAAGGAATGATGAAAGAAAAGCATTTCCTAGGAAGATTATTCCTCTGGTTTTATGGGTCCCTCTGCTTTGCAATTATCATGTCTCTCTGCACCTCCCTGGAAACATGCCATAGGATCAGCTGAACAAATTGTTTTTCATCTGATATCAGGGTTCTGGACAGCAGCGGAAGTCATTTGAGAGACAAGTGAGCTTTATGAGTGTGTGCATGTGGAAGTTGTTGGTTAACTTATGGCAGTCCTATGAATTTTATAAGGTTTTCTCAGGCAAGGAATACTCAGAGGTGGTTCTGGCAATCCCTTCCTCTGAAATAGAACCTACAGACACTGATTTTCATTTGTGGTCTCCCAATCAAGTACCAACCAGAGTTAATCCTGTGTAATTTCCAAGATCAGACAGAATCTGGTGCCTTTCAGGTATTTGTGCCTTTTGAGCTTCATCTATCTATGTACATAATAAAAGTCAGTGTTTGTATGTGGAGGGAGGACGGGAGGGAGGTGTATGTGGCAGTGTTCTGATTGGCTACCACTGTGGTACAATTTGCATATGGTCTCTGATTGGCCAGCCTCAAAATTCCAAGATTCTGAGGTGACAAAGAGAGGAAAGGAAAAGGCCTGAGGCTGTGTCAGAAAATTACCAGTACAGACCAAACTTGGCACACAGAGCCCACAAGACCCACTCTACATCCTACTGTAGTTTGGAGGTGGATGAACCATGGATGATGGGACTTGCAGTACCATCACTCACTTTCTGAGACCGCTGTGACCCTCATCCAACGACTGATCAAGACCAAACTTGGCACACAGAGCCCCCATGATCCACTCTACATCCTGGTGCTGTTTGGAGGAGGACGGACCATGGATGATGGGACTTACAATACCTTCACTCACTTCCTGAGACCACAGGGGGACTCAGGGCGGCCTCACATAAGCATCATGTGATGCTGTCAGCATATAACAACAAAGATTACCGTTAAAACCGTAAAAATCATTTAAAAATACAAATTCATTCACAGATCATTAAACAATAAACATGCCAATTAAAACCAAGACCAAGTCAGGTAAATCCAATGTCGCTGATGTCCTAAAGTTCCTTTCCAATTGCCGCTGTCCACTAGTTGAACGCCTGGTCCCAAAGCCAAGTCTTCAGTTGTCTTCTAAAGGACAGGAGGGAGGTGGCCAACCTGATGTCCTTAGGGAGGGAGTTCCACAGACGGGGGGCCACTGCCAAGAAGAAATAGCCCTTCCCTGCTTTTTCGCTTACCTATTACAGTACTGTACCTAAATGCCGGTCCATCTTATTTCAATTTGTATCAGTCGTGACCCAGCCTGTTTAATTGTCCTGACCCATTCCTTTTCCATGCCCTAACAAATAGACATGAAGAGCAGGCGGGATTTTTTTGTTTAATATTTATGTGTTGTTGGGTAATTCCATGCTTATGTTGATGTTACTGTTATTTTTTGTTCATGTTGTGACTCTGTGTGTTTTGATGTTGTCGCCTGGAAACTGTTTTGAGCCCTCCTGGGGAGATAGAGCGGTATATCAATAAAGTATTATTATTATTATTATTATTATTATTATTATTATTATTCTACATTATAAGTAGTCTGTTGGGGCACACAATAATTGCTATAAATAAGGACTCAAGTTGGCATCAATGTCAGATATTCATTATTGTACATCTAATTTATTTCAGTGTTCTGACTCCTCCGGCCAGTAGAGTTAAGGTTTAGCAAGAGTTAAGCCTCTGTCTTGGTACAGAGGGTGGGTCAAGCAGCATCTCAGAGCCGCTGGGTGCATTTGGCTGAGCTTAGGACATAGGAAATAGAGACGTGCCAAATTCACTCCCACTCTTGTTCAGCTGTGCCAGAGGCTCTCTTCCCACTGACATTCAGGGAGCCTAACACAAGGTAAGTATTTATGTGCATTTAGACATAACTGGAAACTAGAGACACTATATTAACAGTTGGGTACTTTTTGCATGTATGTATGCATATACAAAATTATCAGTATATAGCATGTATAAATGTATACCGGGGTCCTCAAACTTTTTAAACAGAGGGCCAGGTCACGGTCCCTCAAACTGTTGGAGGACTGAATTATAATTTGAATGAATTTCTATGCACACTGCAAAAAACACTTAAAAACAATACAATAATTAAAATGAAGAACAATTTTAACAAATATAAACTTAGTTTTTCAATGGGAAGTGTGAGCCAGCTTTTGGCTGATGAGATAGGATTGTTGTTGTTGTTGTTGTTGTGTGTTTTCAAGTAATTTCAGACTTAGGTTGACCCTGAGTGAGGGCCAGGTAAATTACTTTGGAGGGCCGTATCCAGCCCCTGGGCCTTAGTTTGAGGACCCCTGGTGTAGACAAGCACACTACCATGCAGCATATGCAACTACTTTGCTTTGCTACTCTGCTGCTGAGTATGCATGCCCAATGTGGAACACATCTCACCACACTAAAACAGTAGATGTGGCTCTTAATGAGACATGCCACATTATCACGGGGTGTCTGCGCCCTACACCACTGGAGAAATTACACTGTTTAGCCGGTATTGCCCCACCTGACATCCGCTGGGAAGTAGCAGCCAGTAGTGAAAGGACCAAGGCAGTGACATCTCCAGCTCATCCCCTATTTGGGTATCAGCCAGCACGTCAATGACTTAAATCAAGAAATAGTTTTCTAAGATCTACAGAGACACTAACTGGAACACCTCAGCAAGCGAGAGTCCAAAAGTGGCAGGCTCAAACCCAGAACTTCAATCAGTGGCTGATACCAAATGAGAGACTCCCTTCTGGGCACACTGAAACTGGGCGACTTGGAAGGTGCTGAACAGACTGGGCTCTGGTATCACGAGATGCAGAGCCAACCTTCAGAAATGGGGCCACAAAGTGGAATCCACGAATTGCGAGTGTGGAGAAGAGCAAACTACAGACCACCTGCTGCAATGCAACCTGAGCCCTGCTACATGCACAATGGAGGACCTTCTTATAGTAACACCAGAGGCACTCCAAGTGGCCAGCTACTGGTCAAAGGACATTTAATCAACTACCAAGCTTGCAAACTTTGTGTTTTGTTTTTTGTTTGTTTGTTTGTTTAAAAATACAATAAAACTGCTTGGCTTGCGCCTGACACGATAAATAAGTAAGTGAGTAAATAAATAAATATACAACCAAAAAAACCCCACACAAAAGTGTTTAGCTTTAAGGTCATATACACCATGTCTCATCAATTTTTTAACATACAAAACCTCAGGCATCACTGGTTAGCTCACAGTCATTTGTGGTATTCATAGTTATTTATGAAAAGATTAATAATCTGTCTTTTTCTTGGCAATCAACATATTCGATGAAAATTACCATAATAAACTCACACTCTTAACTTTCCTTTCTCAGCAGAAGGATGGTGACCCAAGAATGCTGATTTTGCACTCCCTCGCCATGAGATGCTTACATAATTGTGGAATTATGGTGTAGTTTCCTTTAGAACAGATTTGAAATGGAAATCGGGGGGGGGGGGGATGGTTACAAGTGGAAGATGGTGTAAAATTCCATGAATGATATAGGACAGAAACCTCATCTGGAAGTGCCTGATAGTCCAATCACTTCCTGGTGAGGCTTTGACTTAATAGCATTTATTCCTTTCTGCAGCAAAGTGTGGGATGATCCGCCCCAGGAGTCTTATACAGTCCTTAGAATTACCCTTGGGGAGTTTCCATCTGGCTAGGCTGGTGCTCCTTTTGTTCACTGTGTGGAATATGGAGATGACTCATACAGCTGACACGCTCACTCATAAGTGCCCTCTGAACAGAGCCCAACCCAGCCATCAACAACTTAATACGATATTCTGTGGAGCTGAGGGCAATGAAGCAGGCAGGACGGCTAAAGTGCATAAATCTGATGAAATAGCAGCAACAGCTCAATCAGGCCTATGCAGCATACCTAAAGAAGCTGCTGTTTCCCAAGAGTACCCATTCCGCCAGGTGTAATAATAATAATAATAATAATAATTATTATTATTATTATTATTATTATTATTATTATTTATACTCCGCCACCATCTCCCTAATGGGGACTTGGAGCAGCTTACATGAGGCCAAGCCCGAACAACATATTACATCAAGATAAAACCACAACAAAACAACAAGCATCATCAAAATTACATGAAAAAAATTCAATAACAAAATAGCATTACAATAAACAAAAATCACTGACACAGTAAACAGTGGGTGGGCCACATGTACAAGATAAAATGAGATAAAAATAGGAGCAAGTTATTTGTAGGGAGCTCATAAAGATACACAGGGTCGTGAAACTAAACTTCCCATGGGGGGGGGGCATGTATTCCAGTGATAGAAGCGTTGAGGGGAGCAATAGTGTCATGTTGTGCACCTACTCGCCAAAGGCGCAGCGGAAGAGCCAGGTTTTAAGGTTCTTTTTAAACGTTTCTAGTGTAGGGGCTTTCCTGATCTCTCCAGGTAATGAGTTCCAGAGTCGGGGAGCCACATAGAAGAAGGCTCTCTCCCTTGTGTCCACAAGACGAGCCTATGAAAGGAGGGCCTCCCCCGAAGATCGTAGGGCCCGGGTTGGTTCACGGAGAGAGATACGGTCACTCAGGTAAGCGAGTCCCAAACTGTTTAGGGCTTTGTAGGTGATAACCTACACTTTGAATTGGGCCCGGAAAATAAACGGCAGCCAATGGAGCTCCTTAAACAGGGGGGTTGACCGCTCCCTGTAAGTTGCCCCAGTTATTAATCTGGCTGCCGAGCGTTGGACAAGTTGTAGTTTCCGGGCCGTCTTCAAGGGTAGCCCCACATAGAGTGTATTGCAGTAATCCAGTCTAGAGTTAACTAAGGCGTGGACCACTGTGGTCAAGTCAGACTTCACGAGGTATGGTGTACTGGTTATCTCCACTGACTTCAAAACTTCTGTGCTTCTAGGGTGAAATTGCTAGGCTACTACTTGGTCCTTGGTTTCAACCCACAGTTTATCATCATAAGATGGACAAATATATTTCTGCAAAAGTTGTATTTGGCAGAAATATTCTGCAGAAAATTGTTCCATGACCGCTCAGCATTAGTCTGCCTGGAGTGACTGCCATGATACATCTCCAAACAGGAGAATCTCCTCTCTTACTGGAAAATGGAACACTATTTTTTATGTGAAGGGCATTTTTCAATAGCATTGGGAGGATCCCCTAGTCCAGTGTTTCTCAACCTTCGTAATGCCACGACCCCTTAATACAGTTCCCCATGTTGTAGTGACCCCCAACCATAATATTATTTTCGTTGCTACTTCATAACTGTCATTTTGCTACTGTTGTGAATTGTAATGTAAATATCTGATAGACAGAATGTGTTTTCATTCACTGGACCAAATTTGGCACAAATACCCAATATGCCTGACTTTGAATACTGCTGGGATTTGAGGGTGTGTGTGTGTGTTGATTTTATCATTTGGGATTTATAGTTGCTGGGATTTATAGTTAACCTACAATCAAAGAGCATTCTGAACTCCACCAATGATGGAATTGTACCAAACTTGGCACACAGGGTTTGGTGGGCATTGACCTTGAGTTTGGGAGTTGTAATTCACCCACATCCAGAGAGCACTGTGGACTCAAACAATGATGGATCTGGACCAAACTCGGTATGAATATTCCATATGCCCAAATATGGAGTTTGGGGAAAATACACCTTGACATTTGAGAGTTGTACTTGCTAGGATTTATAGTTCATCTAAAATCAAAGAGCATTCTGAATTCCATCAGTGATAGAATTGGGCCAAAGTTCCCATACAGAACCTCCACGATCAACAAAAAATACTGTGTTTTCTGATGGTCTTTGGCGACCCCTCTGACACCACCTCACGACCCCCCCCCAGGGGTCCCGACCCCCAGGTTGAGAAACATTACCCTAATCCATCCAAACTTTGTAGGTTATTCTTGCTCTGTCTGTGGGTTTTTGATGTTGATGTTTATCTTATTTCATAAAGCCATAACATCAAGGAGTTGGGAGGGTCTACAAGAGCCATCTAGTCCAGACTCCTGCTATACACTCCTGAAAAGATGGCCATCTAGCCTCTGCTTAAAACCTCAAATGAAGTCCACCGCTGTTTCAGGCAGTATATTTTCTTGTTGAATGGCTATTACCAATGGAAAGTTATGCCTAAAAGTGCAACTGTGCTTTGAATCAATTAGTTTGTGTTCTAGTCCCTGGAGCAGTAGAAAACACGCTTTTTCTCCATTTTCTACATGACATCCCTTCAGATATTTGGAGACAGTTGTAATATCATCTCTCAAATGTCTCTCTCCAAGCTCAACATTCCCAGGTCACTAAGCTATTCTTCACAGAGTGATTTCCATGTCATCTTTTTCACCTTCCTGTGGACAAACCCAGGGCCTTCTCAGCTGTGGCACCCTGCCTATGGAACACACTTCCAAATGATCTGCTCCCTCCCTCTTGGCTTTTAGAAAAAAATTAAAATCATGATTTTGGGACCAGGTTTTCGGACAGTAGATGTATGTAGCATTTTAGAGGGACATTGACTGGAATGGCGATTTGACTGACAAGACTGTTATATTGTTTTAATGCTTGTTGATGTATTGTTTTAATAATGATTTATGTTTAATTGTAGTTTTACTATTGTAATTGTTTGTATTGGCAGTGTATATCGGTGCCCAATGTAAGGCACTGAATTTTGCCATTTATGTGTAAACCGCTTTGAATCCCCCTAGGGGTGAGAAAGGCGGTATATAAAAACTGTAAATAAATAATAAATAATCAATTTTTAGTTTAATGTATTTTCGAAGGCTTTCATGGCCGGAATCACTGGGTTGTTGTAGGTTTTTTTCGGGCCATATGGCCATGTTCTAAAGGCATTCTCTCCTGATGTTTCCCCTGCATCTATGGCAAGCATCCTCAGAGGTAGTGAGGACCTCTAGAACATGGCCATAAAGCCTGAAAAAACCTACAACAACCCAATGTTTAGTTTCACTTTAATCCAGAGATTTTGCCTGTAACTGGACAGGGAGCCTTCCCAAAACAGGTGAAGAAACTAATTAATACAGATCTTGCTTCTCAGATGAGAGCAGACAACCTGGAAATCCCATGTTTACTGTTGAAAAAAGACATCCATGGAAAGAACCAATGTTGAATTTTTAATCTAACTCCATTTTGTTCTCGTGAGGCTATCTTGAGGAGCTTTTCTGGATGGCTTGGTCATTTTGCAATCTGGCCTATGTGGAGATATTAGGAAACTATCAGGGAGACATTGGCCCCTTGTCCTGTATGGAAAATATGTTGAAAATAAAGTGATTGGACACAACTATTTGGAGGTTCCCAGAGCTCCATTTGACCTACTACTGTTGAATGAATTTGAATTGCCGAAGCCAAAGGTTGTGAAACAAGTTTGTGTATATTCAGCGCCTACCTTTCTTTGCTACATCAAACGGATTGGTCACTTAAATCCATATGCTGGCAAACATGATGGAGAAGAATGATAATTTCATCCTGCTTTGAAATGAACAGCTGTACCAACATCCCTGAGGACTTGGGAGAGTTAAGAAATTATCAGTTGGTGGTGCTAATACCTTCTTTCTTGGCAGCTCATTCAAGTGAATGGTTGCTCTAGTTGCTCTTGGAGAAAATTGAGTTTCTAGATCCATTCCAATCTCTCTTCGAGTGCTAGTTTTTCCATTGGTTCTTGGCTTTTTATATGTGGGGATCTGAATGTTCTATTTTGGTTAAAATCTGCATGAAACCTTTGAGTGAGGCCATCCAAATTTTGAGTTTGGACTGAGTGACCACCACTGTGTTGATAACATGCAAAGCTATTTCTCCTTTTCAACAAATTCAGGTGAATCAGCAAAGGTGTTATATCTGTGTCTGGTTGAGCTAAAAGACTGGATGAAAGCCAATAAACCGAAGCTCAATCAACATAAGACTAAATTGCTGTTGCAGGGTGGTTTATCTGGTTGGACTCTTTTGAGGGAACAGGTTCTGAGTCTGAAGTGTCCTGAATCCATTTCAGTTATGAGATGCACGGGTTCCTCCCATGGCATTGCTTGTTTTTTTCCAGTTAAGACGATTATGGGAACCCACATCCCTAGCTGGACAGTAGACTGACCTTAGTGATCCAGGAACTATTGACATCTAGATTAAGCTACTGTAATGCACTTTACATAGTTTTTTTTAAAAGACCATCCAGAAAGTGGGTAGTTAGATTATTAACTAGTTGAAACTGGTTATTATGCTTATGTTATACCAGTATTACATCAGTTGTAGTAGTTCCTGATCAAGATGCTAATCTTGACCTTTAAACCTTCATGGTAGATAAATTAACCGCTATGATAAAGGTGAAGGCACTACTAAAGTTCACAAAAGTCTGGGAAACTTTTATGACTTTCATAAAAAAGAGAGACAACTTACAGACGTTTGTGGGATTTGAAGATTGAGAATAAATAATTACGTAACTATAGGGTAGAAATTAATTATTAGTTATACACAATAGTGAGAAGTTTACTAAATGGAAATAATAATAATAATAATAATAATTTTTTGTCGTGTCAGGAGCGACCTGACAAACTGCAAGCCACTCCTGTTGTGAGAGAATTGGCCGTCTGCAAGGACGTTGCCCAGGGGACGCCCAGATGATTTTGATGTTTTTATCATCCTTGTGGGAGGCTTCTCTCATGTCCCCGCATGAGGAACTTGAGCTGATAGAGGGAGCTCATCCGCCTCTCCCCGGATTCGAACCTGCAACCTGTCGGTCTTCAGTCCTGCTAGCACAGGGGTTTAACGCACTGCGCCACTGGGGGCTCCAATAATAATAATAATCATCATCATAATCATCATCATCATCTTTATTTATACCCCACCACCATCTCCCCAAGGGGGACTCAGGGTGGCTAACATGAGGCCAAGCCCAAAGATACAATACAGCAAAATAAAATACAGAATGCAAACAACAAAAAACTACATCAAAATAAAATACGTACCGTAGCAAAATAAAATAAATAAAACAAATTAACACAATGTAAAGTCGAACAGAATGGGCAGGCCAAATGGACGAGGTAAAATGGTGGTAGGAGAAAAGTCAATTTTAACATTTCCAGTGTTTATTTGTCTTTGCATTGACTTGTGTTTTTATTTATTTTTTATATAGAGGGAGTAGGGGAGTTTTATTTATTTTTAATTAGTGCGTAAATAGTATGAATTACTTATGTAATATATGGATATTTTGAATCACCAGGGTGGGACAAAGGACTTTTGTCTGCTGGAGCTAGGTGTGAATGTTTCAACTGACCAGCTTGATTAGCAT
Organism: Anolis sagrei; assembly: GCF_037176765.1. Classification (NCBI taxonomy): domain Eukaryota; kingdom Metazoa; phylum Chordata; class Lepidosauria; order Squamata; family Anolidae; genus Anolis; species Anolis sagrei. Next base: position 50,928,019 of record NC_090026.1, on the reverse strand, counting down.
TTGATTGCCTGGCAGTGCTGGAGCAATCTTTTGTTGAGAGGTGATTAGATGTCCTTGTTTGTTTCCTCTCTGTTGTTGTGCTGTTCTAATTTTAGAGTTTTTTAATACTGGTAGCCAGATTTTATTCATTTTCATGGTTTCACCTCTCAACAAAAGATTGCTCCAGGCACTGCCAGGCAATCAAATGCTAATCAAGGTGGTCAGTTGAAACATTCACACCTAGCTCCAGCAGACAAAAGTCCTTTGTCCCACCCTGGTGCTTCCACAGATATATAAACCCCTTTTTCCTAGTTCCAACAGACCTCACTACCTCTGAGGATGCTTGCCATAGATGCAGGCGAAACGTCAGGAGAAAAATTGCCTCCAGAACATGGCCATATAGGCCGGAAAAACCTACAACAACCCAGTGATTCCGGCCATGGAAGCCTTCGACAATACAAGATCTTGACTCTTTCTGGATCTTGTGCTTTTATGACTGTTTGGATTTGTTTTATTTGTGTTGTAATTGTGTTTTGTGTTTTCTTTTTACATCAACCGCCCTGCGATTTATTATTATTATTATTATTGAAGGGTGGTGTCTTGAAAAAACTTATAAAAACACAAACGCAACATTACGAAAGATCACATCAGCACTGAAACGTGCAAAGGATCAGGATGCACCTTCCTCCAGTAACTCTCTGGAAACAGCCAGCTGGCCTTACCTTTTTTTGCAAATAAAGAATATTCACATGCAGCCTTCACGTACAGTTGCACTGATGACTCACCTGGAACTGTATTTCTCATTCACAACCAGCCGAAGGCTCCTGGCTAGTTTTGCCCCAAGAACTAAGATAATTAGCAGGCTTGGAAAAGAAGGGGGTGGCTACTATTCTGAGGACTAGGTCCCACTTGTGGTGGGTGAATGCCCTCATGTCTTTTGACTCCATATGTCTGCTCTTGCTTCCCCCTTACCCCTCACCTGCTTCTCTACTTTCTTGCCTTGTTTGCACTTCCTGTACTCTCCTTGTTTCTTCCAGCCTCGTCCCGGTCTTCCTGCCCCCACATGTCCTGGACAGAGACAAGGCAGCATTTGTTGGGGCTTCTCGTTTCTTTGCAATTGTTGTAAATATATATATTAGTCTTCATTTAGACCCTCCTTTCTAAAACAGGGATAACTTCTACCACGTTAACCTCAGCATTAACACATTTAGCTTCTATACTACAGTATTTTCACTGTCACTTCCATACATTCATTGTATGCTTAGTGGCTGTATGTTGATTTCTTTGCACTAGTGCTGAGAAGACAAAAAGTTAGCTCTACAATCCTCATGTGCATCGAATGAGGGAGGATGGAGAATGCTGCTAACCCTGTCTAGTTACTCCTATTCAGGTCAGCTGTGGTTTCTCTCCCTTTTGGGATCACTGACATCCTTTTCCAGCCTTCTTTGGGGAAACTGCAAACTAGTGCAAAGCTGGATTTTCCAGAAATAATAACCAACTGCTCTTTGTTGAGTGCATATCTTATAGCAGTGATGGGCAACCTTTTGAGCTTGGTGTGTCAAAATTTGCCAAAAACCAGAGCATAACTTGGGCGGGGTATCAACTTTGAGAGAAAAAAAAACCATACTGTATATATTCGAGTATAAGCCTAGTTTTTCAGTCCTTTTTTTAGGCTGGAAAAGTCTCCCCCGGCTTATACTCGAGTCAAGGTTATATATTATTTTACTTTGTTGTTGTTATTATTATTATTATTACATTGATTTATTTATTTATTTATTTACTATTCTTGTATACTGCCGTATCTCAAGCCCAAGGGCGACTCACGGCGGTTTCCAGACAGTAAACAACAAGACACTAAAAACAGCAGCAAGCAATATACCATGACAATTAAACTACACAATTCTATTACTAGCAATTAACAACATCAATACACAGTTATCACAGAAAAACCCACCCCCGATCGCCTCATCATCCAAAACGTGATCCAAATTCGTCGTCCATTGTCCGTTCCTATGTTCAAATTACCTAAATTGCACTACAGTTACATTTATTATTTTATTATTGTTGTTATTATTACATTTATTATTTTACTCTATTTATTATGGTTATTGTTACATTTATTATTTTACTCTATTGTTATTATTACATTTATTATTTTACTCTATTGTTACTGTTATTATTACATTCCATTATTTTACTCTATTATTATTATTGTTATTATTATTATTATTTTACTCTATTTATTATTATTATTGGAGGACATGTAAGCATATTTACATTGAAGAAGGTTTGAATAATGGTTTAATCAGAGTTGGACAGTCTCCTCTTGAATTACAGTTTTATGTAAATATTCAAAAACATTTAACCCACTGATGCCTAAGTTAATATAATTTTATTGGTATCTATTTTATTTTGAAATTTACTAGTAGCTGCTGCATTTTCCACCCTCGGCTTATACTTGAGTCAATACATTTTCCTATTTTTTTGTGGTAAAATTAGGTGCCTCGGTTTATATTCGGATCAGCTTATACTCGAGTATATACGGTAATTTTGCAATATTTATAGTTTAAATAAGAAAAATGTATATTCCATGCTGAGTTATGGAGTGAACAATGCTCAAACATGCAGATGTTAAATTTGTAGAGCCTTTTACAAATTTAAGGATGGAATTAGATTGGCTCTTATAAGGTGTACTTCTCTATATGCAGCCGTATGTGACCGTGTGTCATCAAAAATAGCCATGCGTGTCAGTGCTGACATGCGTGTCATAGGTTCACCATCATGGTCCTATAGCATTGCTTCTTAAACTGTGAGTTCTGACTTCCAGTCGGGTCCTCTTAGCTCAACATTGGGGTCCCAACAATTTGACAACAATAGAAGTTATCTGAACGTCTACTAGTGCCAGTTTTAGACATTTACAAGAATCGTTTGTACAGTGTTTACAGTGGACTCTGCAGAAGATGCTTCAGCTGTACTTCATAAAAAAGAAAATTAGCTTGTTTAGCAAATCTTGTAAAAAAATGTGTCAAGAGCAACTTGATAAACTGCAAATTTACAAATCTTGTAAATGCCTATTTTATATACCTAAAAGGTAAAAGGTAAAGGTTTTCCTCTGACATTAAGTCCAGTCGTGTCTGACTCTGGGGTTTGGTGCTCATCTCCATTTTGAAGCCAAAGAGCCAGCGTTGTCTGTAGAAACCTCCAAGGTCATGTGGCCGACATGACTGCATGGAGCGCCGTTACCTTCCCACCGGAGTGGTACCTATTGATCTACTCACATTTGCATATTTTCGAATTGCTAGGTTGGCAGAAGCTGGGGCTGACAGCAGAAGCTCACGACGCTCCTTGGATTCTAACCTGTGACCTTTTGGTCAACAAACTCAGCAGCTCAGCGCTTTAACCCACTGCACCACCAGGGGCTCCTTTATATACCTATGATCGGGAGATATTGGAAAAATAGATATTTATTTATACATAAATTATATGTACTTTACAAGCACTGAAATGTATAGAAAAATCAGGTTCTCTCTCTGAATTAGAAAGAATGCTGAAGGAGATCTGTGTCCAAGGCATGGGCAGGAGGGGGATGAACATTCCAGGAAGGGGGGAGATAAGCCCGTCCTAGTAGCAGCAGAGATAAGTAGAAAGTAAGGAGCCAATCCCCCTCCCTCATGACAGGTCAAAGTAGGCCCCTTGATTGATGAATGTAAGCTATAAGCTGTATGATGCTCTTTAGAAAGAAATACAGAGACATGCCTTTTGTATGTTGGAAGATAGAATTTGATATTTCTATGATGCTAAAGTGACGCACTGAATGATGTCAATGTATGTAGAAGCATGTTTCTTTGTTTGCCTGCATTTGAAATGTATAAAAGGCAGTCAACGCCTTTATCGGGCATTCAGGTTGCTTTTGGACACAGCTCCACTCCAGGGTCCCAGCTGGAAATAAAGCCGTACCTTTCTATCTCTGGAAAGGATCTCTCTTGATATTATCTCTCTTATCATGCTGCAACATCTATATACATAAAAAATATTGGCTCCTTTATATACCTATATACATAAAAAAAAATGGGCATGAGTGGAAATGCCTAAAAAGTGCTATCTTTTAGTGTGTATGAAGTAAGGGATAACCTACCAGTGCTTTGTTATGAGTTATTTATTGTTCTATTATTGTTGTTATGTTTTATGATGTGTTTGGGCTCGGCCTCTTGTAAGCCGCACCGAGTCCTGCGGGAGATGGTCGCGGGGTATAAATAAAGGATTATTATTATTATTATTATCCACCATTAATGTATTTAAAGTATACACAGTACACTCCCAATTTTTGTGCAGATATGTACCATCTTGAATAATAGTGAACTCTATTGAAATTATTAACTTCTTGCCCAAGAATACCATATATTCATAATGGAAGACCTAGGAAATGCTTATAGATTAGGTTCTTGTGGGTTTTTTCGGGCTATAGAGCCATGTTCTAGAGGCATTTCTCCTGACGTTTCGCCTGCATCTATGGCAAGCATCCTCAGAGGTTGTGACCTCACAACCTCTGAGGATGCTTGCCATAGATGCAGGCGAAACGTCAGGAGAAATGCCTCTAGAACATGGCTCTATAGCCCGAAAAAAACCACAAGAACCTAGTGATTCCAGCCATGAAAGCCTTCGACAATGCTTATACATTGTCAGATGTGGATAAACAAAACCACAGACACCAGTCCTATGGAGTCGAACTGTCCATATTTATTATCTGCTTAGGATTTTTAGAGTAAATAATGTATTTTAAAAAACCAAATGCCAAAAAATAGTAATCCAAGGATACTTATATAGAAAGAACCAAAATGTTCCAGCACAGTAGAAATTAGGGTGGATTTATCAAACTGAAATATACGAATTTGATGGTGTTCTCCATTTGAAAGGCTACCCAGTTTGAGTCCAGATTCAAAATGACAAGCCTAAAAAAGAGGACAAAGAATCCAGGGGCCTTGAAATTGCCCATCAGCATTTTATACTACTAGACCGAGCAAGATACACAGGTTATCACCTGGTTGATGTTCTCCACTATAGTGGGGTGTGTTTCCATTTAAATTACTGTAATTACTTCTGTATTTACATTTTAATATGCAAATTGGCTTATGTTCAGTTTTATGCAGAATGATAGTCATCTTCTCTTTCTTTGGGGATGCAGTTCTTTTTTTCTTTTTTTTTGCCTGCGCATACACGTTTATCCTATACGAAATGTGATCTGAAAACTTCAGCTTTGTGATCTTCAAAGAGATCTATCAGGCAAACTGTATGAATAAGACCTAGGGTGATCTACTGTACTTTAACTGACATGGCTCAATGCTATGGAATCCTGGGAATTATAATTTTTTAGTCTTCTCTACCAAACAGTACAAGGATCTCAGTCTCACCAAACTACAAGTCTCATTATTCCTTAGCATTGATGCATGGCAGTTGAAATGGTGCTGAATTGCATTGATTCTACACTGGAGAGGTACCTCCAGTCACTGATTTCCCCTCCAGGCCTGCACAGAGGAAGTGCACTGTCTGCACTTACATGCCCTGTCGTGCCTGCAAATGGTTGTCACCACTTGGATCCAATTGGGGAAGTGGCATGCATGAGAACCTGGCTTTGGTTTGCCACAGGAAATGAAGCAAATGGGAAGTCCCTCTCAGGATGGACATTTCCCCACAATTATGCAGACAGACCTTGATCGAGATTTTCCGGAAAAAACCCACAAAGCTGGTACTCAGTTTCAGAATCTGTATTCAATACCCAACACTCTCAAGATTGTTTCAAGACCATTTGCCCAGTAACTATATTCCAGTAAAGATAATACAGATCAACATAGGAGCATTAGTTGGGTTATCAAGCTGAGACAAGACACCAGAAGATTAAAAAGTTCTAGGTGTAATCTACCCTCACAAAGACTAATATTCCTTTTTGATGACTGTATCTTCCCTACTCCTGACTATGATAATGAGTGCTTATACAGATATATGCAAAATTCTTAACAATGGTTTAGCATTAAGTACACTAGAGCATTTGCTCAGCAGGAATATGAAATAGATCCCACACATTAGCATGTGTCTCATGAGCACAAAACAATGCACAACACTCACTGAAGTCTGTGGCTTTCATTGCCTGCCAGCTACAGACTTCAGTCAAGGACCTTTCCTGATGATGCTATTTATGAAGGTCAGCTAGACCACTCAGACTGGCAATAAGCACTGTTAGGATACCAACTCAGGAAGATGGAAAGAATTTGAAAGCTCAGAGGAAAATTATTAGAGAGCAAAGGGGACAAGCACTGTCTTGCTACTCTGAGACCCCATCTACACTGCCATATACAATCCAGATTATCTGCTTTGAATGGGATTATATGGCAGCGTAGATTCATATAGTTTTGACGGCGTGGTGAGTGAATTAGAACCAGACATCCTGAGGAGTGAGGTTGAATGGGCCTTAAGAAGCATTGCTAACAACAAGGCAGCAGGAGATGACGGGATCCCAGCTGAACTGTTTAAAATCTTGAAAGATGATGCTGTCAAGGTGATGCATGCCATATGCCAGCAAATATGGAAAACACAAGAATGGCCATCAGACTGGAAAAAATAAACTTATATCCCCATACCAAAAAAGGGAAATGCTAAAGACTGCTCAAATTTCCACACAGTGGCCCTTATTTCTCATGCCAGTAAAGTAATGCTCAAGATCCTGCAAGGAAGACTCCAGCAATACATGGAGAGAGAGTTGCCAGATGTACAAGCTTAGTTTAGAAAAGGCAGAGAAACGAGAGACCAAATTGCCAATATCCGCTGGATAATGGAGAAAGGCAGGGAGTTTCAGAAAAACATCTACTTCTGTTTTATTGACTATTCTAAAGCCTTTGTGTGGATCATAATAAATTGTGGCAAGTTCTTAGTGGTATGGGCATACCAAATCACCTTGTCTCTCTCCTGAGGAATCTGTATAAGGACCAAGTAGCAACAGTAAGAACTGACCTTGGAACAACAGACTGGTTCAAGATTGGGAAAGGCGTACATCAGGGTTGTATACCCTCACCCAACCTATTCAACTTGTATGCAGAAGACATCATGCGATGTGCAGGGCTTGACGAATGCAAGGCTGGGGTGAAAATTACTGGAAGAAACATTAACAACCTTAGATATGCAGATGATACCACTTTGATGGTCAAAAGTGAGGAGGAGCTGAGGAGCCTTCCAATCAAGGTGAAAGAAGAAAGCGCAAAAGCTGGGTTGCAGTTAAACATTAAAAAACCCAAGATTATGGCAACAAGAATGATTGACAACTGGGAAATAGAGGGAGAAAACGTGGAGGGCGTGACAGACTTTGTATTTCTAGGTGCAAAGATTACTGCAGACACAGATTGCAGCCAGGAAATCAGAAAATGTTTCCTTCTTGGGAGGAGAGCAATGACCGATCTCGATAAAATAGTGAAGATTAGAGACATCACACTGACAACGAAGATCCCCATAGTAAAAGCAATGGTATTTCCCGTAGTAATCTAGGGATGTGAGAGCTGGACCATAGAGAAGGCTGAGCGAAGGAAGAGAGATGCTTTTGAACTGGTGTTGGAGGAAAATTCTGAGTGCCTTGGACCGCGAGAAGATCCAACCAGTCTATATCTCAGGAAATAGAGCCCGACTGCTCATTGGAGGGAAGGACATCAGAGGCAAAGATGAAGTACTTTGGCCACATAATGAGAAGACAGGAAAGCTTAGAGAAGACAATGATGCTTGGGAAATGGAAGGAAAAAGAAAGAGGGGCCGACCAAGGGCAAGATAGATGGATGGCATCCTTGAAGTGACTGGATTGACCTTGAAGGAGCTGGGAGTGGTGACGGCCCAAAGGGAGCTCTGGCGTGGGCTGGTCCGTGAGGTCACAAAGAGTCGGAAGTGACTGAATGAATAAACAACAGCCCACCTCCAGAGCTTGGAGACTGTACTTTTACAAAACAAAATCTTTCATCTTCCACTGAGTTTGGATGCTAGCCATGCTTGCTGGGAGTTGTGGGGGGCTTATAATGCCAAAACTAACTTATCTATGATCAAGAATTACATTGTAGAGAAAGAAAGGTCCTAGCTAAGGCTGGATCTATACTGCCCTATATACCAAGATCTGATCCCAGATTATTTGCTTTGAACTGGATTATATTTATTTATTTACAGCTTTTATATTCCGCCCTTCTCACCCCGCAGGGGACTCAGGGCGGATTACAGTGTACACATATATGGCAAACATTCAATGCCAATTTTGACATACAAACATATACAGACATACACAGAGGCTATTTAACTTTTTCTGGCCACCAGGGGAGCTGTCGCTTTCATCGTCCATCTACGACGCTGATGAAGCACTTCCGCATTCCCCGCATGCTTCCCCACTGGAATGCTTTGCTGGAGTCTTCTTTTATGGCCTCATAAATCAGTTAATTTAGCCTCCCCACACTTTAAGGTGGTACCTTATTTTCCTACCTGATAGATGCAACTGTCTTTTGGGTTGCATCTGTCCTACTTGACAGATGCAACTGTCTTTCTGGGTTTGAGCCTGCCACTTTTGGACTCTCGCTTGCTGAAGTGTTCTACCGAGTGTCTCTGTAAATCTTATATCTTTTTGGATCAAACAAGCCTAGTACTTGCAACAAACAATTACAATTACAACAATTACAAGCCTAGGACTTGCAACAAACAAGGTGGTACCTTATTTTCCTACTTGACAGATGCAACTGTCTTTCGGGTTGCAAAGGTCGACAACAGGCTACACACAATTGGTTGGAAACCCACTCCAACCCGGGCTGGCTTCGAACTCATGACCTTTTGGTCAGAGTGATCTTAATGCAGCTGACACTCAGCCAGCTGTGCCACAATCCTGGTCTACATTGCCTGAAAGTCTGGGATAAGCAGATAATCTGGGATCAGATCCTGGGATATAGGGCAGTGTAGTTCCAGCCTAAGAGCTATTCATAGAATTCAAGAATAACAGAGTTGGAAGAAACCACATGGGCCACCTAGTCCAATACCCTGCCATGCCGGAAAGCACAATCAAAGTTTCCCTTGTAGCTTAAAGTTCTAGCAGAAGTTTCAGTGAATTCCGGTGCTTCTCCAAAACAGACAAATCTATTCTAAAGCAGTGCTAGAGGAGAAGAAAGTCTGGTTTTTGTCTGCGCCCGAGCTTTAAAGCCTAACTACCAATCTCCAGCTGGCACCAGCATTTACAGGCTGAAGGGGCTTTCTGTGACACATGTGTGCAGTTGGCACACCAACAAGCCAAGAGGGAGGGAAGGGGCTGGAGGGGGAGCTGGCAGATGCACACACTTGGGGCTATTGTGCCACTTTGATCGAGGCTTGCAGTAAAGAGCTAGCGGCATCTTTTGCAAATCTTCTTATTGCACAAGCCAGGTCTGCCTGGAAGACACTTCCTGTGGGCTAACACTAACCCTCCCACAAGCCACAGCAGTGGTCAAAGACCTGAGAACATGTCCTCATGTGTCACGTGGCCTATAGCGGTAATGAAGAAAAACACCTCTCCGTGTTTTCGAAGGCTGTTGCTGATTTGCTACATTTTGATCTTTATCGTTATCTATATATATAAAAATGCTCTATGCATAATGTGTACCTTAAAAACAAAAGAACCAATAAAGGAAATCACACCAAAATTGGCAACAATATGTCTCACAACACAAGGAGCGACCATCACTCAATATATATATATATGATTTTGTCATTTGGGAGTTGTAGTTGCTGGGATTTATAGTTCACCTACAATCAAAGAGCATTCTGAACCCCACCAACAATGGAATTGAACCAAACTTGGCACACAACTCCCATGGCCAACAGAAAATACTGGAAGGGTTTGATGGGCAGTGTCCTTTGGTTTGGGAGTTGTAGTTCATCTACATCCAGAGATCACTTTTGACTCAAACAATGATGGATCTGGACCAAACTCTACACAAATACTCAATATGCCCAATTGTGAACACTGGTGGAGTTTGGGGAAAATAGAGTCTTGACATTTGGGAGTTGTAGGTGCTGGGATTTATAGTTCACCCACAATCACAGAGCATTCTGAATCCCACCAACAGTAGAATTGGGCCAAACCTCCCACACAGAACCCCCATGTGGGCCACAGCAACGCGTGGCAGGGGACAGCTAGTACTTTAAAAATGGCTTTGTTCTTTAAAAATGCATGGCGTCTCAATATGATGGCTTGCCCAGTTTTGTTATTGTTTGGTTTGGAGCACTATTTCATATTACTGTTGTCGTAAGCTGCCACAGTTCTCATGTGGGGAGGATGGTGGGATAAAATGAATTAATTAGGCTGTGTGTTACTAAAATGGGCAACCCTGTTTCAGATGCTCACCACGTTTGCCTCTTATCCAGCCATTAAACAAAAAAGGAACCTCCCTGCTCTAGTGTGATTTTGGGTTTTATTGTTGTAATTGTTTGTTGCAAGTCCTTAATTACTAGGCTTCTTTGATCCAAAAAGATATAAGACTTACAGAGACACTCGCTAGAACACCTCAGCAAGCGAGAGTCCAAAAGTGGCATGCTCAAACCCAGAACCTCAACCAATGGCTGATACCAAATGAGAGACTCCCCCCTGGGCACACAGAAGACCTGGCGACTTGGAAGGCGCTGAACAGACTGCGCTCTGGCACCACGAGATGCAGAGCCAACCTTAAGAAATGGGGCTACAAAGTGGAATCCACGACATGCGAGTGTGGAGAAGAGCAAACTACAGACCACCTGCTGCAATGCAACCTGAGGACCTCCTTGCGGCAACACCAGAGGCACTCCAAGTGGCCAGATACTGGTCAAAGGACATTTAATCAACTACCAAGCTTGCAAATTTTGTGTTTTGTCTGTCTGTTTGTTTTGTTCTGTTAGAAATGTAATACAATTGTCTGGTTGCCCCTGACACGATAAATAAATAAAAAAATTTAAAAATGGTTCAAAACTCATTTCGGATGTAGGGGGCTGGTGGTTCGATTCTAAAGTCAATTCCAATTTTCACAGAATTAAAAAAAAAACCTTTTTGAAACTTCAGAGACTTCCGAATCCTTTCATTAATGGTTTGAAAGTGTTACTTCCTGTTTCATTGGGTGGTCCATACTATGAAAGTAGTAAAAAACAACAGGAAAAACTCAGCCATTATCAGGACCTCAAAATCGAATTGTAAAGGCTTTGGCATAAACCAGTACAGGTGGTCCCAGTGGTCATCGACACACTGGGTGCTGTGTCAAAAGATCTCAGCCGGCATTTGGAAACAATAAACATTGACAAAATCATGATCTGTCAACTGCAAAAGGCCACCTTACTTGGATCTGCACGCATCATTCAAAAATACATCACACAGTCCTAGACGCTTGGGAAATGTTCGACTTGTGATTTTGTGATACTAAATCCAGCATATAGATCTCGTTTGCTGTGACATACTGTGTTTTTGTGTCAGAATTATAATAATAATAACAACTACAAAGATTCTTGCACAAACCAGTAAAGGTGGTTCCAGTGGTGATCGACACACTGGGTGCAGTGCCTAAAGATCTTGGCCTGCACTTAAACACAATCGGCGCTGACAAAATTACCATCTGCCAGCTGCAGAAGGCCATCTTACTGGGATCTGCACACATTATTCACCGATACATCACACAGTCCTAGACACGTGGGAAGTGTCCGACGTGTGATCCAATTCAACACCCAACAGAGTGTCTGCTGTGGACTCATCTTGTTGTGTTTCAAATAATAATAATAATAATAATAATAATAATAATAATAATAATAATTTCTGACCCAGGGCCATAAGGCTGGGCATGTGTTAATGTGCCTTCAAGTTGCCTGTCAATTTTTGGCAATCCCATTTCATAGAATCATAGAATCATAGAATCAAAGAGTTGGAAGAGACCTCATGGGCCATCCAGTCCAACCCCCTGCCAAGAAGCAGGAATATTGCATTCAAATCACCCCTGACAAATGGCCATCCAGCCTCTGCTTAAAAGCTTCCAAAGAAGGAGCCTCCACCACACTCCGGGGCAGAGAGTTCCACTGCTGAACGGCTCTCACAGTCAGGAAGTTCTTCCTCATGTTCAGATGGAATCTCCTTTCTTGTAGTTTGAAGCCATTGTTCCGCGTCCTAGTCTCCAAGGAAGCAGAAAACAAGCTTGCTCCCTCCTCCCTGTGGCGTGTTTTCTTAGGCAAGTAGTGCTTGGGGTGGTTTGCTATTGCTTCCACTGAATACTGCCCAAGACACCTGGTATTCCTTGGCAGTTTCCATTCCAAGTACTAATCTGGACAGGGGCGGCTCAACCCATTATGAAAAGTAAGCCTATGCAGTAGAGCTGATTTTGCCCAGGGGTGCTCTTGAGGCGCTCTTGGGGGGAAATAGACCTTGACATATGCGAGTTGTAGTTACTGGGATGTATAGTTCACCTACAATCAAAGAGCATTCTGAACTCCACGAATGATGTAATTGAACCAAATATGGCACACTGAACTCCCACGATGAACAGAAAATATATATCAGTGATTGGTTTGGGAGGGGGGGGGGGCGCCAAAATACTGTTGGCTTACCGTTGAAAACCTAGGGCCGGCTCTGAATCTGGACATACCCTGTTTAGTTTCCAAAATTAGACAGGATCAGGTGCCTTCAGGATATTGAGACCCTGTTAGACTACACAGTGGGAGTCAAATGCAAACTCTACAGGTTGGAGTAGAGCAGTTCAGATCTTATCCCACTTCCCATTGTGGAAGCAACCAAACCAGCTCAGCAACTTTGCTGTCACTATTAGGCGTGAGGTGCTCAATGGACACAGGGACAGAACCATAATGCTGTAATGACAGTGTGCAGTGCATTGTTATTGTCATCCATCTTCAAGTCATTTCCGACTTATGACAACCCGAATGCAAACCCATCATAGGATTTCTTGGAAAGATTTGCCTGCCTCTGAGGCTAAAAAGGAGTGGAGTGACTTTCCCAAGGGCATCCACTAAGTTTCCATGGCTAAATGGGAATTTGAAACCTGGTCCCCAGAGTCACAGACCAGTACACAAACCATTACACAAGACTGCTTCATACAGTTGCTAAAAGGTGTAGGATCCTGAGCTAGGAAAAAAGTAGGGCAGGGACTTACTACTTTCTTTTTCCTCACTCAGGACCTTTTACAAAACGCATGGCAAGGAACATGCCTTCAGCAGATGCAGATTTTCTTGCTTTGCCTAGCTTTCCTATATCAGGAGATATGCTTTCCACAAATGCATTCTCCATGGGTTTTGGGGGGGGGGGGCATGTGTAACTATGCCTTACTTGTGAAACCAGAACTTTCCAAACATTTCATCTTGATGACACATCTTTCTAGATTACTGTGATGCATCATTTCAAGACACAGTAATATAGTTTTATTAACAAACCAGAGGTTAAGACTCCTTATAAGAAATACAGATAATAATAATAATCTATATATATATAAATGTTCTGTGTGTAATGAGTACCTAAAAACAAAAGAACCAATGAACGAAATCACACCAAATTTGACAACAAAACGTCTCACAACACAAGGAGTGACCATCACTCAAAAAATTATGGTTTTGTCATTTGGGAGTTGTAGTTGCTGGGATTTATAGTTCACCTGTAATTAAAAAGCATTCTGAACTCCACCAATGATGGAATTGAACCAAACTTGGCACACAGGACTCCCCCGACCAACAGAAAACACTAGAAGAGTTTGGTGGGCATTGACCTTGAGTCTGGGAGTTGTAGTTCACCTACATCGAGAGAGCACTGCGGACTCAAACAATGATGGATCTGGACCAAACTTGGCATGAATACTCAATATGCCCAAATATAAACACAGATGGAGTTTGGGGGAAATAGACCTTGACATTTGGGAGTTGTCATTACTGGGATTTATAGTTCACCTACAATCAAGGAGCTTTCTGAACCTCATCAATGACAAAATTGGGGCAAACTTCCTACACAAAGCCCTCATGACCAACAGAAAATACTGTCTTTTCTGGTGGTCTTTGGCGACCCTTCTGACACCCCTCTGGTGACCCCCCCCCCCGGGGGGGGGGTCTTGACTTCCCAGGTTGAGAAATGCTGCCAGTCCAACTCCCTTCACCAGAGCAAGAAAACAAAATCAAAGCCCTCTTGACAAAGGGCCATCCAGCCATTCACATACACACATATATGTATATGACAGATTTGTGTAATAAGCAATACAGCAATAACCTTAATAAAAATGGTTTGAAGTCCATTTTAGATGAATAGTTCTTATCTATACCATAGTCATATTATCAAAAATTAGACCCCAAAATTATGAATTATGAGATGTGTCTCTATTGGAAAATATAGCCACATAGATTTGAAAGGGACCCCTAAAGAAGGGCAATGACATGTTGCATGTTCCAGAGTTGGCAAACCTGACAATCTCCACATCAACACTGACAAAGAAACAGCAAGAAATACTGTTTACCCACAAGCATTGAGACATTACATATATTAGAAACCAACATTTTCTCATTACTTTATTTTCCAGATCAACAGACCGGGCCACAGCAACGCATGGCAGGGGACAGCTAATAATCTATATAAATAAAAATGCAATGTTCGTTTGTGGGATTAACATAACTCAAAAACCAGTGGACGAATTGACATTAAATTTGGACCCAAGACACCGGTCAGGCCAACAAGTGACCATCACTCATAAAAACACTGAAAAACAAAACGGAAGGGACTTAAAAGCCAAAAAAAACCCGAAAACATTACAATGCATGCACAAAACTACATATATATGCAAACACACATATATACACATATACACAAATATACACATACACATATACACATATATACACACAAAACACATATACACAGACTGGGCCATAGCAACGTGTGGCAGGGGATGGCTAGTAATAATAATAACAATACACACTTTATTTATATTCTGCTCTATCTCCCCCTAGAGGACTCGGAGTGGATTACAATATATACATACGTATATAGGCAAACATTCAGTGTTTTTAATACAATGAACAATGACATACAATACTCAAATGAAGACAAAGGTTTCCCTTTCCATCTTGGGCGTCTGGAGGCGATGTTCAACTCTGGCCATAGGAGGTGCCCTTGTTCCATTTTCCATGCCGAGGAGCCTGTCATCCATAGACCCTCCTGGTTGTATTTTGCTGGCATGGCTGCATAGGCGCCTTTTGCCTTCCTCCCAAAGTGGTATCTATTGATTTACTCATATTACATGTTTTCAAACTGCTAGGTTGACAGGAGCTGGGGCTGACAGATGGGAGCTCATCCCGATCTGCAGCTTTGAACTGCCGACCTCCTGGTCAGCAAGTTTTTCAACAGCTGGCGGTTATGCATGATACATACATAAACTGCAAATGTATGGGAAACAGAAAATATCTAATGAAAACCTTTTATTTATATATTTTAAAACATATGATTTATTGCCTATTTCACATGGCTTCAGAGGTTTCTCATTACATTCGTGTGACGCACCCACACATTGCAGTTGACATACAAATGTGTCATGACACATGGTTTGGAAATCTCTGTTAGACTGATGATTATATACCTGGAAATACGTCAAAAGTTTTGATTTTGTTCCCTGTAGAAGAAAACCAAATGAATAGAAGGATAGTCCCTGTATGTATGTATGTGTATATGTGTGTGTGTGTGTGTGTGTGTGTGTGTGTGTACACTAGCCGTCCCCTGCCACGCGTTGCTGTGGCCCAGTCTGGTGATCTGGAAAATAAAGTAATGAGAAAGTGTTGGTTTCTAATATATATAATGTCTTTATGCTTGTGGGTAAACAGTATTTCTTGTTGTTTCTTTGTCAGTGTTGATGTGGAGATTGTCTGGTTTGCCTACTTGGGAACGTGCAACATAGAATTGTCCTTCTTTGTTTCAGTCCATAGTGCTCTCTGGATGTAGGTGAACTACAACTCCCAAACTCAAGATCAATGCCCACCAAACCTTTCTAGATACCCTATCTATATCTATGGCTGAATGGCTTTGTCAGAAGGGCTTTGACTGCATTTTCTTGCCTTGATGAAGGGAGTTGGACTGGATGACCTTAAGAATTTTCTGTTGGCGGGGTTCAGAATGCTCTTTGATTGTAGGTGAACTATAAATCCCAGCAACTACAACTCCCAAATGTCAAGATTCTATTTTCCTCAAACTCCACCAGTGTTCACATTTGGGCATATTGAGTATTCATGTAGAGTTTGGTCCAGATCCATCATTGTTTGTGTTCACAGTGATGTCTGGATGTAGGTGAACTACAACTCCAAAACCAAAGGACACTGCCCACCAAACCCTTCCAGTATTTTCTGTTGATCATGGGAGAACTGTGTGCCAAGTTTGGTTCAATTCCATTGTTGGAGGGGTTCAGAATACATTTTGATTGTAGGTAAACTATAAATCCCAGCAACTACAACTCCAAATGACAAAATCAATTTTTTTGAGTGATGGTCACTCCTTGGGTTAGTAGGTGTCTTGTGGCCAAATCTGGCAGCAATTCATCCAGTAGTTTTTGGGTTCTGTTAACCCCACAAACGAACATTACATTTTTATTTATATAGATATATAAACAACCCATTGTAATAGACTACAGTATTGTCCAGTACACCATATTATGGGATCATAGAAAATAAAATAAAATAAAATAAAAATATAATAATAATAATAATAATAATAATAATAATAATAATATGTACTATGTTGTTGTGAGCCTTGAAATCATTTCTGACCTATGTCGACTTTTAGATGAACTTATTGTGAGGCTTTATTGGTTAGATAAACCAATTTTAGACCTGGGGATCACAACCAGATACAGTGAAGACATCTGCCCTTGCGCTGTGCTACTCTGCTGCTGAATATGCATGCCCAGTGTGGAACACATCTCACCACACTAAAACAGTGGATGTGGCTCTTAATGAGACATGCCGCATTATCACGGGGTGTCTGCGCACTACAACACTGGAGAAATTACACTGCTTAGCCGGTATTGCACCACCTGACATCCACCGGGAAGTAGCAGCCAATAGTGAAAGGACCAAGGCAGAGACATCTCCAGCTCATCCCCTGTTTGGGTATCAGCCAGCACGCCAACGACTTAAATCTAGACATAGTTTTCTAAGATCTACAGAGACACTCGCTGGAACACCTCAGCAAGCGAGAGTCCAAAAGTGGCAGGCTCAAACCCAACACTTCAATCAATGGCTGATACCAAATGAGAGACTCCCTCCTGGGCACACAGAAGACTGGGTGACTTGGAAGGCATTGAACAGACTGCGCTCTGGCACCACGAGATGCAGAGCCAACCTTCAGAAATGGGGCTACAAAGTAGAATCCTCGACATGCGAGTCTGCAGAAGAGCAAACCACTGACCACCTGTTGCAATGCAACCTGAGCCCTGCCACATGCACAATGGAGGACCTTCTTGCAGCAACACCAGAAGCACTCCAAGTGGCCAGATACTGGTCAAAGGACATTTAACCAGCTACCAAACTCACAAGTTGTGTATTTTTCTGTTTGTTTGCTTTGTTCTGTTAGAAATGTAATATAATGGACTGGGTGCTCTGACATGACAAACAAACAAATTGGTTAGATTTGTTCAGAGGGGTTTTGCCTTCCTCTGAGGCTGAGAGCGTGTGACTTGTGCAAGGTCTCCCACTGAATTTCGATGGCTCAGTAAGGGTTCAATCTCTGATCTCCAATCATAGTCCAACACTCCAATCACTGCACCACCCAGCTCTCCAAATGTACTATACCAATTATAAACTTGTTTCTCCAGTTTAGTTGCCTTGTCTGCATAATGGGAGTTACAATGACATTTACTGCGAGTTATGCAGAGTTAAACAGGGGTGGAGAGAGAAGTTGGCAGATAGTCCGAGAAAGGAAAGGGAGGCTCAAGCAAAAATGAGGGGAAGGGATTGTATCTGTTTCTCCTGTTTACTAGAGCTTGGAAAAATCATCTTTTGGATAATAGTTCCCATAATCTCTCAGCCAGTATGGCCTCTTGTTATCTTAGCTTGGGGATTCTGGGAACGTTTCCAAGCTCTGCTTCCACCATCTTTCCCTGAATGGGAGGAGAACTTTGAAAATAAGGCTTAATTTGAGCCAGGCCCAGCAAATGCTGGCTGGAGGATCCTTGGGGATGGAGTCCAAAAATAACTTGCGAGGCTCTGTCCTCATCCTTCTGCTCCAGACTTATGAAATGTCCATATGTTTTTAATTAATAACAATGACAAACAGGAGCCTTCAGGACGTCACGTAAACATTGAGCCTAATTTGTTCGGAGCAGAGACTTTTGGGAGAGCGGGTCGTAAAAAAAAAGGATTTTATTGTGAAGAAATAGAAATGACTCACATCCTGCAATTTGCAAAAGGACAACACTTTTATCCCATACTAACTGACGTGTAGGTAGAGATGACAGCACCAAACTACAAACAGCATGAGGCTTGGCTCACCTGCAAGAACTACAGTCAGGCCATTTGCTCAGTAAGCTTTTTTCTGCAGGTGGCATGCCAGGTTCTGGACTACAAGGTTCACCTCTGGCAGAACTTTCTCTTCCAGCGAAAGCCTCCCTTTCCGGTCCCTCCAGCTCTGTTTCTAGAATTTCACTCGGATTCTGCAGTGTCCGGATGTGTTATTTGGCAATGTTTTGCTGGCATGACGGAGGTTCTCACCCGTTTGATGGTTGTCCATACACAAGAAGACTGCTTCATATTTTAGTTTGACGTTGTTTTAAGTATCCTTTGCACATTAATTTGAGATCATAATGGTGCTGCGGAGCTTTTCAAATGTTTCATGTTGGTGACACACTTAGACATGCATCATTTTGCGACACAGTAATTCAGTTTTGCTAGCAAACCAGAGGTTAAACCAACCCTTATAAAAGATACGGGCACACACATAAATAGTAAATATGAAATGTATCTCAAGAAAAACTTTCATTTATATGATTTATTGCTTATTTCACACAGACTCAAGAGGTTTCCTGTTATGTTCGCACAACATGAATGTGTTGCATCACACAGTTCGGCAAAGTCAGCTGTATAGGAATTTTAATCAGAATATAGGAAACAGTTTGCTTACAGTCCACTAATTAAGAAATAAACACACAGTCTTAATTTCTAGTGGAAAGTTCCCAAATCTCAAAACTCAAATCTCAGGAAGATCTGGCTCAGAACTATGAAAATTTAACATGGCTACAATACTTCCAAATTCGGGAAATATTTAAGCAGGATGAGATGGTCGGATTTG
Source organism: Anolis sagrei (assembly GCF_037176765.1). NCBI lineage: Eukaryota > Metazoa > Chordata > Lepidosauria > Squamata > Anolidae > Anolis > Anolis sagrei. The sequence continues at coordinate 50,908,737 of NC_090026.1, read as the reverse complement.
AAGAAAAAGAAACAACATGGGATAAACTTTTAAAAACAGAAAAGAAAACCATAACAAAACTCTATAACCAATTGTTAGACTGGGAAACCGAAATGGAAGAAATCTAAAACTGTATGGTATTATGGGCAAAAAACATAGGGAAACAGATAAAAAATCATGAATGGCCAAAAATTTGGAGAAAAAAACTAAAATATACCTATTCGGTAGCTCTTAAAGAGAATTGGCTGAAAACCTTCCATGGTATGTTGTTGTTGTTCATTCGTTCAGTTGTCTCCAACTCTTCGTGACCTCATGGACCAGCCCACGCCAGAGCTCCCTGTTGGCCGTCACCACCCCCAGCTCCTTCAAGGTCAGTCCAGTCACTTCAAGGATGCCATCCATCCATCTTGCCCTTGGTCGGCCCCTCTTCCTTTTGCCTTCCACTTTCCCCAGCATAATTGTCTTCTCTAGGCTTTGCTGTCTCCTCATGATGTGGCCAAAGTACTTCAACTTTGTCTCTAGTATCCTTCCCTCCAATGAGCAGTCGGGCTTTATTTCCTGGAGGATGGACTGGTTGGATCTTCTCGCAGTCCAAGGCACTCTCAGAACTTTCCTCCAACACCACAGCTCAAAAGCATCTATCTTCCTTCGCTCAGCCTTCCCTAAGGTCCAGCTCTCACATCCGTAGGTGACTACAGGGAATACCATGGCTTTGACTAGGCGGATCTTTGTTGCCAGTGTGATGTCTCTGCTCTTTACTATTTTATCGAGATTGGACATTGCTCTCCTCCCAAGAAGGAAGTGTCTTCTGATTTCCTGGCCACAGTCTGCATCTGCAGTAATCTTTGCATAGGTGGTATATGACACCCCCAAAACTGAGTTTGATGTACAAAAAATACCAAAATCTATGTTGGAAATGTAAAAAACAAACAGGAAGCTATTACCATATGTGGTGGACATGCCCAGAAGTAAATAAGTACTGGCGAACTATACAAGAAGAGCCTCAAAAAATTCTTTAAAAAAAATCCCACGGAACCCGGAATACTTCCTACTTGGCCTTACAGACAAAGACTTAGATTTAAACAGTAATGAAGACATACTTCTTACATATATATCTACCGCAGCACAGATAACCCTCGTGAAACATTGGAAAGACGAGCACATCCCAACAACCGAAGAATGGTTAGACAAACTATTAGAAATAAGAGATACGAACAAATTAACGTTCTTCTTGAGAAATAGCTCGGATTGGACTGACTTTGAGTGAAACAGACGGATTGCACTGACTTTGAGGAATATGAGAAAAGCAAATATGAATGTAAAAATAATTAAGATTTGAAATGGAAAGGTACAATATGCATGATATCGGTATGGGCAGGTAAAAAGCAAAAAAAAAAGAAAAGAAAAGAAAAAGATAAAAAAAGGCTATCTCCCGGATTTGAAGGGAGAATATGAACTAGTGGGTAAATGTACTGTTTGGAAATTGGTTGGAAGTCACATTTTTAATTTGTCTTTTTATATGGGTATGTATGTAGGTGTATGTGAGTTGTACTTATATGTGATACACCCCCAATTTTTCCCCTCCCCCCCCCGGTAACCCTCACCCCCCCCCCCCGTATTTTTCTTATAAATTCAATAAAGATTACTTTTTTAAAAAAAAAGAAGAAGAAAGAATGAGATATTCCTCTGTTCCTCATTCTTTCTCTGTACTATGCAAATTGTATCATGTAATGGCCAAGATCTTACATTGCTTCAGCATAACAGATCTGAGACTATTCAGAACTCAGACTCCATTTTCGAAACTGTGTGCTTTTAGAAGTCAGTAAAAACAGAATGCTTTAGAGAAGAGACTCCACTCATAAAGTGGAACCATAGTCTGAAAGGGCCCTTAGAAATTCTTAGGATCTAAATAGATAGTGTGGGGGCTGAACAAGGTTTTCTTATTCCCAATTTTTGGGAAACCGAAATCTCCATAACCTTTTGGAAAATGGCATTCATGCCCATTTGGGAAAACCAGGAATTTCCTGAGAAGAATTAAAAACTTACTTGAGTCAACCTTCTTCTTAGTGGTAAATATCCACTAGTATTTATGCAAGGCAATTAGGTTTCTCCGCTGTTAAACTGATATACCTAGATATTTCTTTGAACTATTAGAAACAACGATATGCCAATGCACAAAAAACATATAGCAGAGTTTCAGAAGTGTTTCTTTCAGTTGGCCAAAACCTCTGTTCCCCCTTAAAACATCTGGTGGAACTATATTACACAACCCTTATACTGAATATCAACATAGCACATGAAGATCAGTGGTCAATGTGCATGATTGACAAGTCATTGAACAATTGCAATATATGGAGGCAATGCATATTCACACATTACTGTATCTCCTTGAATGTGCTGCCCCATGATCATAGGTCTTATGTGTAACTAGCATCACATAGGCTGCCATCAGCTGGACATGACTATTGCACATTGTAGGAAAAGTCCCAATCACTGCAGATATGTAATACAAATGCCTGCATATGTAACGAATTAGATGCTGCAATTTATATGTGTGTGTGCGCGCGAATAAATATGAAGCTATTTTTTCTTAACATATCACCAATGTAATGATGGAACATGGTCCCCCCAGAGTTGTCCTTGAAGACCACCTGCATTGATCCCTGTTTTCTGAAGCATCTTCTGTCTTGTCCATCTTATCTGTCCCATCCACCGCTCTGCTGCTATACTGAGTTTCATATCCCTCCGTTTTGCAGCTGTAACTAATATCAAGTTTCTTTAATTTAGATGGCTCATAAATCTACTAAAATACAACCAATTATTTTTAAACGATGGAATAAAATACTATGTGGTAAGGTAAAGAAATAGTAAGAAAAATAAAAAGTGCAGGGATGGATTCATAATATTTCAGATATTTCAATATTTAATAATATTTCAAGTAATAGTATGAGTGTTGGAAATAGCAACATTTTACAAGCCTCCTATACTAGTTATTTGTTATGTATATAATTGAAATTGTTTCCTGTATTGTATATGTATGCTGTGTTTACCTTATCTCTGTGTCAGCATTTCTCAAGCTGGGAGTCAGGACCCCAGGGGAGGGGGGGGTCATGAGTAGGTGTCAGAGGGGTCACCAACGTTCCATCAGAAAACACAGTGTTTTTTGTTGGCCATGGGGGTTCTGTGTGGGAAGTTAGGCCCGAATCTATCGCTGGTGGGGTTCAGAATGCTCTTTGATTGTACGTGAACTATAAATCCCAACAACTACAACTCTCAAATGTCAAGGCCTATTTTCCCCAAGCCCTCCAGTGTTCACATTTGGGCCAAGTTTGGTCCAGATCCATCATTGTTTGAGTCCACAGTGCTCTCTGGATGTAGATGAACTACAACTCCAAAACTCAAGGTCAATGCCCACCAAACTGTTCCAGTATTTTCTGTTGGTCATGGGAGTTCTGTGTGCCAAGTTTGGTTCAATTCCACTGTTGGTGGAGTTCAGAATTGTCTTTGATTGCAGGTGAACTATAAATCCCAGCAACTACAACTCCCAAATGACGAAATCATCTCCCCCCTCCCAACCTCACTAGTATTCAAGTTTGGACATATTGGGTATCTGTGCCAAATTTAGTCCAGTGAATGAAAATACATCCTGCATATCAAATATTTACATTACGATTCATAACAGTAGCAAAATTACAGTTATGAAGTAGCAACGAAAATTACTTTATGGTTGGAGGTCACCACAACATGAGGAACTGTATTAAGGGGTCGCAGCATTAGGAAGGTTGAGAACCACTGCTCTATGTTGTGGGAGAGTCTGTAGACCATGTGACCAGATCTGGGACTATTCAGGACTCAGACTCCATTTTAAAAACTGTGTTTTTAGAAGTTAGTAGAAACAAAATGCTTTAGAGAAGAGACTCCATTAGATTCTCAGAACAGAGAGATGTTTTTGTCTTTGGACTGTTAAGATTATAAGAATCTCTGTGTTACCTGCACAGAGAAACTACTTCAAATGCTATCTGTAACAGGATTGATATGTAATGTACCTGCATGCTGAATACATGACGTTTGCGAAAAAACAAACTATGTTACTTTTAGCGAAGACTACCTTATTTTGGTCTCTTGAAAGTATGATTTAAACGAAGATGTTTTAAGGGGGAGCAGATTTTTTTGGGGGGTAACTGAAAGAAACACTTCTGAAAAGCTGCTATATGATTTTTGTGCATTGGAATATTGTTTCTAACAATTCAAAGAGATATCTAGGTATATCAGTCTAACAGCGGAGAAACCTAATCGCCTTGCATGAATACTAGTGGATATTTACCACTAAGGAGAAGGTTGACTCAAGCGAGTTTTTAACTCATTCTCAGAAGATTCCTGGTTTTTCCAAATGGGTATGAATGCCATTTTCCAAAAGGTTATGGAGATTTCAATTTCCAAAAAACTGGGAATAATAACACCTTGTTCAGCCCCCACCGTATCCATTTAAATATTAAGAATTTCTAAGGGCCCTTTCAAGCCTATGGTTCTACTTTACCACATTTCTTAGATCATTTTAATGTTTTAAAAGTAGATATGATAATTATTTTATTTATTTTTAAACAATTAGGAGTAACATATAAGTAAACTTTAGCAATAAGGAACTTTTTACTTTTGGGAAGGCAAAACCAACAAATTAACTTTAGAAACTAAGTCCTCCGACTCTGATTTGGGGGCACCAGGGAAGTGCTGGGTGTCATCAGAATAAAGGCAGCACCAAGAGCTGTTGGCTTTGAGGAAGTTACCCCGGGAACAGTATGTAAAGCATGAGCAGAGCCAAGAGCCAAGAATGAAGCCCTGAGTCTTGCCAACAGAGAAGGAAAGCAAAGGAAAAGTTTCCTTTGTCTGTATTCCCAATTTCAGTGTATGGATGTGGAGGCTGGACAGTGAAAAAAGCCAATAGGAAGAAAATAAATTAATTTGAAATATTGAGCTAGAGCAGTGGTTCTCAAACTGGGGTCCCCAGATGTTTTTGGTCTTCAACTCCCAGAAATCCTAATAGTGTTGTCGAGCAATTTAGAATGGCTGTGTATTAGGCCCAAGCCATTGTGGGTTGCCTGGTAAGAAAAGAGAAGCCAGTATTCCAGAATAAATCTCACCAAAGTTGAAGAAAATGCCATCAAGATGTTTATTTCGTTCCAGCTGGAACAGATGTCAAACTGCAATCATTTGCCAAAGCCAACATGAATTACAAGGCAAAATAACATGGTTTTTATAGAGAATAGGGAGCTGTCAAATTCAAACTTCCCGCTCCTGCCCCCCTTGCCAGCTTTGAGCTGATTGGATGGAGTCATCAGCGGGTTGGGAGGGGCGGGCGGCTTAGCCACGCCGTAGCCAATCAGGGAGCTAGTGCCTCTTTGGCCTCTCGGTCAATGGGAAGGAAGGAGGTGGTCCGGGCAGGAAACAATGAACTGGGAGGAAAAGATGAATGGATTAAATGACTAATAGTTGTATAATTGCTAGTGATAGCTTTTCCTAAGCTCTCGAGCCAGCTTGGTTATTGTCTTTGGTTCCTGGAAGTATTTATTTGACTGATTAGGAAGTCAGTCCCTTTGTTGTTCTTGGGTTCTGGTTATGGGATCGGTTGATGATATCTTGGGTCAGTATCGGCCAGAGGAATTGACACAATGGAACGAGACTGACACCTTTTGTAAGAGGTGATTAAATTGTCCACAGGACCCATCGCTCAGGTGGGCTAGCCTTTTGGTTCTCCAAGGCCTGAAGAAATAGGGTCATTTGTTTTATCAGTCAAGCAAAGAGTTTTTGGTGAGTCCTTTTGTCTAGGGATTAGCTGGCGCAGGAAGTGAGAGAAGGCTTCCCAAAGCCATGAGGTGCTGGGTTCACAAAAAGGTGAGATTTCTTTATATTTCATATAGCGATATGGGAAAGGGGGAACATACAAGGGGTTCGTAAGGGTAAAATCATGCAAACTGCAAAGGGAATCATGCCAGCCCTCCCCCCCCCCCCCCAGAGTCCATTAAAGGTTTGTATAGATCAGTGAAATATCATAAAAGCTCATAAGGGTTTGGAATAAGGTTCATAAGAGTTCCAAAGTCCATGAAAAGTTGATTAAAGGTTTATAAAAGTTCATAGAAAAGTCCATAAAGTGTGGGTTGCAGAGGCATTGGCATGTGGGGCCTTGGGGCCATGAAAAGAGCCTTAGGTTCCCACATGGGGGAGAGATAGGGGATTATGGATCATTCCAGCCTGGTGTCCTTGGTAAATCTATGAATTCCTTGGTTTTGAACTATCTTTTACAGAGTCCTCGGGGCGGGGTCACCTCTGATATCATTAGCAAATGAGCTCCTGAACAAATCAAGCCTGGCCTCCTCAAAGAAGCCAAAACAAGAAAACTGAGGCTGTTGTACTTTGGCCATATTGTTGGGGTTCAGCCTGAGTTTGAACTTGAACCTGATTCTCTGTTTGTTCCTCCTGATGCTAATGAAAGTATATTTACTGATGCTAGTGGAAATGTACCTTTTGATGCCAATGCTCCTGAAATTAGTGAGGAAGAAACTGCTGTAGGTTTGGAAAATGCCAATGTTCCTGAAATTAGTGAGGAAGGAACTTCTGTAGATTTGGAAAATGAAAGTACCAGTGTTCATGAGAATGTTTCAGAGGGAGACCTTGAACTTTCCCTCCCTTCTGCACCTGTTAACTGTAATGATAACAGAAGGGGCCAAATTTGGGAAGACAGAAGTAAATCACTCAGTTTGTGTCGAACCTCCCGAATTCAAGAATTAAAAACATTGGCTTCAAAACAGAAGGGCGGTTCACGGAACCAATTCTTGAGTTTTAATTGCAATACGCCGGGCTGATTGTCTCAGTTCAGGCATCGTTTCAGAATTGATGAAGACCTTGGCAGTTCTCCCGGTTCCCTGGCCATAGTTTGGGAAGATTTCTAGGATATCAAGTACGGTTAGTGGATTGCTAACAGATTCCAGTATTTCCCAGTGAGGCTTTTGGTTTTGCTTTGTCCATTTAAATTCATGTTTGCTGATTTTGCTGTGGCTTTTGACTTGCATTTTTCCTTTATTTTGTAACCATTTTTCTTCAATAAAAAAGGATTGTTTTTCACAGCCAAGTGTGGTGGATAGTTATCTTAGGGCCTCGTTCCCTGCTCTGCATTGCAACACATATCATATAAGCCATGATTCACTAGAAAAGGCAACAATGTTTGTTAAAGTGGAAAGCATCTGGGAAAGAGGAAAATCATATTGTATATTCTACACTGCCATATAAAATCCAGATTATCTGCTTTGAACTGGCTTATATGGTAGCGTAGAGTCGTATAATTCAGTTCAAAGCAGATAATGTGGATTATCTGCTTTGATAATCTGGATTATATGGCAGTGTAGAAGGGGCCTCAGTCAAGTGTGCAAGATCTGAGCAGGGCTGTTGAGGGCAGGGTGACTTGGAGATCTCTCAATCATAGGGTTGCCATAAATCAAAGTCGACATAATAAAAACTACAGTGGAAACACTGAAATAAACTTTTTGTTTTTGTTTCCAGATGAGCAAACAGGACAAGTGGAGGGTGTTAAGAAACACTAACCTCTGCTGCCCTCTGCAGGATAGTTTGTAAAATTTATATTTCAAATTCATTTAGTATTTGAAGTTCTGGCTTTCTGGAATAGTGTTATGGAATTAAGAGAAAAAAACAACCGATGACAGAAGTAATTTTGTAAAGAACATTGACTGCAAAACCGTCAACAAAAATGTCTAATACCTATACAAAATGCATTATTTTGTATGTGCATTATTGACACATTTTAGCACATAATCATTTGATCACTGCCACCAGATTAACAATCTGGCTAGTATGACCCAATTCCCAGACATCTAAAAGCAAGATTGTCCATGTGCTATTACACATTTATTAGAGTGGAAACTGCAGTGCAACATATGCCATATCTTATAAGCCAAAAACGGGAAGGAACAGGAAAAATCCCAGGCTACAGCAGTATTGCTAGTCATATCTATATAAATAAAAATGTAATGTTCGTTTGTGGGATTAACAGAACTCAAAAACCATTGGACGAATTGACACCAAATTTGTACAGCATACACCTAACAACCCAAGGAGTGATCATCACTAAAAATAAAATTTATTTTTTTATTTGGGAGTTGTAGTTGCTGGGATTTATAGTTCACCTACAATCAAAGAGCATTCTGAACTCCACCAATGATGGAATTGAACCAAAGGTGACACACAGGACTCCCATGAGCAACAGAAAACACTAGAAGGGTTTGGTGGGCATTGACCTTGAGTTTGGGAGTTGTAGTTTACCTACATCCAGAGAGCACTGTGGACTCAAACAATGAAGGATCTGGACCAAACTTGGCACGAATACTCCATATGCCTAAATATGAACACAGAAGGAGCTTGTGGGAAATAGATCTTAATAATTGGGAGTTATACATACTGGGATTTATAGTTCACCTACAATCAAAGAGCATTCTGAACTCCATCCATGATGGAATTGAACCAAACTTGGCACACAGGACTCCCATGACCAACAGAAAACACTAGAAGGGTTTGGTGGGCATTGGCTTTGAGTTTAGGAGTTGTAGTTCGCCTACATCCAGAGAGCACTGTGGACTCAAACAATGAAGGATCTGGACCAAACTTGGCATGAATACTCCATATTCCCAAATATGAACACAGATGAAATTTGGGGAAAATAGACCTTGACATTTGGGAATTGTACAGTAGTTACTGAAATTTATAGTTCACCTACAATCAAAGAGCATTCTGAACCCCATCGACAATAGAATTGGGCCAAACTTTCCACACTGAACCCATCGTGACCAACAGAAAATACTGTGTTTTCTGGTCGTCTTTGTGACCCTTCTGACACCCCCTCATGACCCCCCCAGGGGTCGCGACCCCCAGGTTGAGAAATGCTGCCCCAGGTTGAGAAATGCTACCCAGTCCAACTCCCTTGACCAGGGCAAGAAAACATAATCAAAGCCCTCCTGGCAAAGAGCCATCCAGCCATAGAGATAGATAGATATGACACACACACACATATGTATATGACAGGTATGGTATCATAGATTTGAAAGGGACCCCTAAAGAAGGACAATTATATGTTGCATGTTCCTGATTAGGCAAACCAGACAATCTCCACATCAACATTGACAAAGAAACAGCAAGAAATACTGTTTACCCACAAGCATAAAGAAATTACATATATTAGAAACCAACACTTTCTCTTTACTTTATAGTGCAGATCACCAGACTGGGCCACAGCAATGTGTGGCAGGGAGGCAGCTAGTTACATATAAATACTGTGTTTGTAGAAGAGTCTAAAAGAGAATGTTTTAGAGAACAGATTGTTTAAGAAATGTACCTGTATGCTGAATATACAAAATCTGTAAGTAAATGAACTATGTTACTTTTAACAAAGACTATCTACTTTGGTCTCTTGAGAGCATGATTTAAAAACCAATATATTTAATGGAAGAGGAGATGTTTTTTGGGCAACTGAAATTACACTTTTGAAGGTCTGTTATATATTTTGTGCATTGGCGTGTCTTTGTTCCTAATAGTTCAGAGAGATAACCAGGTATATCAGTCTTACAACTGAGAAGCCTAATTTGCCTTGCATGAATGCTAGTGGATATTTACCACTAAGGAGAAGACTCACTCAAATGAGTATTTCTCAGGAAGATACTTTACAAAAAGGGTATGATTATTCCAAATAATGTGAATGCCAATTAATCTCTAAAAGGGTCACGGTTCCAAAAGGCTATGGAGATTTCTAGATTTCCAAAAGATTATGGCCTCTAAAAGATCACACCTTTCCAAAAAGAAGTTGAATGGGTTGAGACTAAGTATTGTAACTTCATTGTTTTAAACACAGACCATAATCTAGTACAGAGGTCCTCAAACTACGGTCCGGGGGCCGAATACGGCCCTCCAAGGTCATTTACCCCGCCCTTGCTCAGGGTCAACTTAAGTCTCAAATTACTTGAAAGCACACAACAAAAACAACAACAATTCTATTTCATCAGCCAAAAGCAGGCCCAAACTTCCCATTGAAATACTAATAAGTTTATATTTGTTAAAATTGTTCTTCATGTTAATTATTTTATTGTTTTTAATTGGGGTTTCTTTTGCACTACAAATAAGATATGTGCAGTGTGCATAGGAATTCATTCATGCTTTTTTCAAATTATAATCCGGCCCTCCAACAGTTTGAGGGACTGTGACCTGGCCCTCTGTTTAAAAAGTTTGAGGACCCCTGATCTAGTATGTAAAAGGGCAACATATTTTTTTACTATAAATCTTACTTTTAGTAATTTTGGTTTTGAAGTGAGGCCAGGATCTGATAAATATATAATCATCCTTCCACATTTGCAATTTTGACTTTTGCAGATTTGATTTTTCACAGATTTGATTTAAAATGTTCTCCCTCTGGCAGATCAAGAGATCCCTAGAAGGAACTTTCCCCCAACCAAATGTTATCTCGAGGAATATATAAGACAGTCAATGTAACTCCATGGCTAATTACCTCCAGTCAAACTGGACAACCTAGAGATTTCTAGTGAGAATGATATTGAGCTAGAATTTAGAGGCTCCCACCCAGGAGAGAGGAGCCCTCAGACCCACCAATGAGAGTCCGGTACTCTGGAAAGAGCAGAAAAGAAAAATGGGTTCCCCTGACACTGTGGAGACCAAAATCCACTGATTGTGGCAATATGAAAACAACCAAATTAACTAAATGTATACATATCAAAAAAACAGGACTGCCACATTCACATTAAGTAGAAACAACTGGTCTTCTCTTGAAATATAAAACACAGTCTTCGTGTGAGTAAATGTCCTGTTCTTTATTCCATATGAGTAGACTCCAGTAGTCACATGAATTGACTCCAACCTACGACCGGTTTCGACTCGCAAGAGCCTTCGTCAGGTGGTTGGGTTCAAATTATCACAAAAAGCTCAATTTTTGAGGTGAGCAATTCACCTAGTGTCTTCTGGAGAGGTGTAGGGGTGGATCAGCTAGTCTTTGTTGAGCAATATACCCTGCAAGAAGTTTTATTCTGTGGCGAGTATATACCCCTGTTATCTGTGTGAGTTTCAGTCTCAAGGGAAATGACAATGAGAAGGAAAGCTGGGACATCCTGATCTTCCCTGAAGGCAGGAAGTCTCTTTGTTGGTAGGTGACCAATTCACCATGGGGCGCCTTCTCGGGCGGACCTGCTCCGAAATCCAAGTAGTGCCTTGCTATTGTCATGTAATCAGTCTTTGTTGGAAACCTTAAATCAATAGGGATTTGCCTCAGGAAATGAACTTCCCAAGACTAGTGTCTTGCTTGGGTCACGAAAGGTGGCTTCCCATATTTCATATACAAACATACACATAGGGGATTTATAAGGCATACACAAAGAAAAAATGGAGGGAAAAGGAAATTCATATGGACCCATTCCACCCACCAAAGTCCAAAAAGTCGAATATCATGAAATCATATAGTCCCCCTGTCATGATGGAGAGTTCATGGGGTTTGGGAAAAAGTTCCAAAAGTTTTCTTAAAGTTGAAGGAAGTTGATAAAGGTTGAAAGTCCAAGGGGGGCAAGTTGGAAAAGGTGTCCCAGTGTCCATGGCATTCTTATGAGCTGTTTGCCATAGTTGGAGATCAAGATCCACTGAGTAAACTATAGATCCCTCTTCTCCAAGGCCCGCTGACATCTTGAGGTTCCTCTGGGGTGATCGCGATAGTTGCCCAAGATCAGCAGGCTCCCTGGGCATCCACAAAACGGTGGCGACACAGCAGCATCTCCAGAAAAACAGCTGGGCTCCAGGTCAAGGTTTTAGAGACAAAAAAGGTTATTCCTGGGGCGGAGGGGTCAGCGGAGCGAACCGAGATTCTCCCGGCAGAAGAATGACACAATTTTTGAAGCGATCCGTTGATGCGCGGATACAGGGGCTCAAGGGGGTTTCCATATCCGCGGTTTAAGGGAACGCAGTTTCGGCCTCCCCGGAACGCGAAAATCGCATCCCAGGAGGGCTGGCAGTCATCTGCAGCCTGGGAGAAGAAAGGTTCATGGAAAGAGAGGTTTGAGGCAATGAAAAGACACAAAGTAATACTATGGAGAGGGAAAAGGTTACAATTAATTGATACTTTTATTGGGGGGATTAGTTACAATGTTAGGAAGGGGGAGAAAGCGAAGTAATGAGAAGGCTTCTGAGTTGACTGTAAATGACACATTAAGCCAATTTGTATTTTTATATGCATTTTACATTTTTATGTACTAAATTAAAATGTTCTGTGTCTATAAACAATAAACACACAGTATCTGGAGTTTCCTACAGTACATAAATCTTCTTTTCCAAAATGTCCTACCAGGTAGTGGGTGGTGTGTCCTATCTTCTCATAATACTCCTTATATTCCTTCCAGGTGGGTTGTGAGTGATACTTGCCTACTGGCTCTCCTTGGCTTTTTACCACAACACCCCCACTCTCCCAAGCAGCCAATGTCTCTGCTTAACCGCCGGAGGTCCTTACGGAAGCGTACACCTAGGAAGGAGTGAAGCACGGGATTCAGGCAACAGCGGGCAAAGGCCAATCCACTGGTGATGAGGAGAGCGAGGTCTCTGTGGAAGATGACTTTACAGCTTGAAACCTGTTGGCTCATCAAATCGGCTGTTTCCAGTAAGGTGAGGAGAGCATAAGGCAGCTGCAAAACTAGGAAGAGGAAGACTAGCGATAATATCAACCACAATGCCCGCTGTGATTGACCACAAGGAGATGACAGGAGAGTGCGGGCGATGGCCATGTAGGAAACTACCATGACGACAAATGGGAGGACAAAGCCCAAGGCCACCTGGACCAGGCTAATTACAACAGCAACAGTGGCCACCCTGCAGAGTTGAAAGCCCTCATGGTCCTCCATGCGGGCGTACAGGAAGTGGGGCAGTGCCAGAGAAGATGAGAGCAACCAAATCAGTCCTAAGCCCAGCCTGGCCCAACAAGTGGTGGCAAGGCGCAGGCGGTGGGCAATGGGTGCCCGCACGATGGCTACATAGCGGTCTAGAGTGAGGCCAGTGAGGAACAGGAAGCCACTGTAGAAGTTGAGGGCATGGAGGCCTTGGAGGCCCTGACATGCGGCTGTGCCCAGGTGCCAACGTCCCACCATAGCAACCACACCCAAGGGCAGTGTCAGGAGCAGCAGCAAGTCAGAGAAGGCCAAGTGCAACAGAAGAGCATCACCAATGGTCTGGATGGTATGGTAACGGATGCGAACCAGCAACAAAATCCCATTACCCAGGACCCCCAGGACGCAGAACAGGATGGCCATGACTGGGAGACAGATATGTGCCACAACACGGATGGCCTCCTTCTCACACAACTCAGGCAGGGTTGGTGGTGAGGCATCATAATACCACAGGTCCCACTCTGTGCTTATTGGCAACTCATTTGTCCAAGGAGTCTGCTCCTGAAAAAGAAGAAGCGAGTGTTGGTTAAAGCTGCCCTGCTCTAGAGTAGATTAGATTTTATTAATTAACTAGCTGTACCCTGCCACGCGTTGCTGTGGCCTATAGTAAATCTTTTCAAAGTAGAGGTAGATATCTGGAGTATTATGAAAGAGAGGTACCTACCTATTCCTTCCCCCTTTTTCTCCCCCTTTCTTTCCTTTCTTCCTTCTCTACCTCTTTCTTTCCTTCTTTCGTTCCTTGGTTTCATCCTTCTCTCTTTCCTTCATTCCTTCCCCCTTTCTTCCTTTGCCTCCTTTCTTCTCTCCCTGTTTTCTTCTTTCACTTTTTATTTTCTTTTCTCCTTCCTTCTTTATCTCTTTCCTACCTTTCCTTCCTTTTATTTTTCTTTCCTTTCTACTTTCTCTTCTTCCTTCCTTCGGTACCTTTTTCTTTCCTGCCTTCCCTCCTTCCTTTCTTCCTTCTCAATGCTTACCAAACCCTTTTCGTGCTTTCTGTTGGGTCATGGGAGTCCTGTGTGCCACGTTTGGTTTAATTCTGTCTTTGGTGGAGTTCAGAATGCTTTGATTATAGGTAAACTATAAATCCCAGCAGCTACAATTGAGGGGGGTGGGAGGAGGAGGAGGAGGAGCAGGGGCGGGGTGTCGGGTGTGGGCGGGGCTTCGGCGGAGGGGGGTGGGAGGAGGAGGAGTGCATGGGCGGGGCAGCGGTGGGTGTGGGCGAGGCTTCAGTGGAGGGGGGTGGGGGGAGGAGGAGGAGGAGCAGGGGCGGGGCGTCGGTGGGTGTGGGCGAGGCTTCGGCGGAAGGGGGTGGGAGGAGGAGGAGGAGTGCATGGGTGGGGCGTCGGTGGGTGTGGGCAGGACTTCGGCGGAGGGGGGTGGGAGGAGGAGGAGGAGCAGGGGCGGGGCATTGGTGGGTGTGGTCAGGGCTTCGGCAGAGGGGGGTGGGAGGAGGAGGAGTGCAGGGGCGGGGCATCGGTGGGTGTGGGCAGGGCTTCGGCGGAGGGGGGAGGGAGGTGCGGAGGGTGCGTTGGCCGTTTGGCCATGTGCGCGCGCCGGGGACTTTGCGCCATTGCTCATGCTCAGTTGTTTTGTCCTTTTGTGAGTGTGTTGTTGTGTTGTTTTTTATTTTGATTCGATTTGTTCGTACCTTGTGGGTTGAGGTATGTGCATGGGAATTTTGGTTAATTTTCATTGGGGTTTTTTTGAGTTTTGCTGTCCCGTTGGACGCCCCTTACAGATTTATATATATAGATTAATTTCCTATATTTCTACCCCGCCCTTCTCACCCCTGAGGGGGGACTCAGGGTGGCCTTGCAAAAGCATCATAGGATGCCGAACATCGTAAAAAAAAAATCAACAATCAGCAATGCATTAAAATATTAAAAAACAGTAATTAAACAATTGATTAAAAGCACGCCTGTTAAAACCAGAATCCAAAATCTAATCCAAGGTCCAGTCCGGGTCAATTCATTTAAAAGTCATTTAAAAGTTAATTAATTCATATTGAGACTGTTATGTAACACAATTTTTGTTTTTCAGTTACAAATGTCATTTCCTAATTGGATCTATAATAAAAAACATGGAAAAAAGTTTATTAAACTGCAAAAACGTTTTTTCGGAACATCCTGCAGCACCTTTTGCTATAGTTGTCAATGAATATCTCATCGAGTCTCAACCAATTCAACATAGTTTGTGGTAACCACAAAAACGATGTTTCTGGAGTATAACAACTACTTTCAAAGTCAGTACCGCACAATTAAACAGGAAATAACACTTTCAAACCAGGGGCAGAAAAATTTTAAAACATTGTTACATAGTGTTATTGAAAAATAAAAATTAATTCATTAATATTAATGGATTTTAATACTGAACGCCACCACTTGAAAGAAATAACAAGTCAAAACTTCCTATTCCTTGCACAAGAGGAATGGTGAGTGCTGATGGTTCATTTTACAGTGGAAGAATGAACAAATAAATAAATAGATCTGACTTCTTTGAATTGGTAAATTTAAGTAGTTGATCCTGATAGAGCTTCATTACTAAGCAATTTTACTTTTTAAAACCTATGCAGTGAAAAGTAGTGTATATCCTCGAGTATAAGCCTAGTTTTTCAGACCTTTTTTAGGTTGAAAAAGTCCCCCTCGGCTTATACTCGAGTCAAGGTTATTTATTATTTTACTCTATTATTATTATTATTATTATTATTATTATTATTATTATTATTCCTTTTCTTATTTTATTCTATTTATTATTATTTCATTTATTATTTTATTCTATTTATTATTATTACATTTATCATTTTACTCTATTATTATACATTTATTATTTTACTGTATAATTGTTGTTATTGCTACGTTCATTATTTTACTCTTTTTATTATTATTATTGTTATTATTACATTTGTTATGTTTGTCTCTTTATTAATATTGGAAGGATACATAGGCACATTTACATTGAAGAAGGTAAATAATCATTTAATCAGAATTGGACAGTATTATCTTAAGTTCTTGTGGGTTTTTTCGGGCTATAGAGCCATGTTCTAGAGGCATTTCTCCTGACGTTTCGCCTGCATCTATGGCAAGCATCCTCAGAGGTTGTGAGGTCTGTTGGAAGTAGGAAAAATGGGTTTATATATCTGTGGAATGGCTGGGGTGGGGCAAGGAGCTCTTCCCTGCTGCAGTTAGGTGTGAATGTTTAGCTGATCACCTTCATTAGCATTTGAAGGCCTGCCTGAGTCTGGGAAAATCTGTTGCTGGGAGGTGTTAATCTGTGCCTGGTTTTTTCCTCTCTGTTGTTTAGCTGTTATAATTTTAGAGTTTTTTAATACTGGTAGCCAGATTTTGTTCATTTTCATGGTCTCTTCCTTTCTGTTGAAATTGTCCACATGCTTGTGGATTTCAATGGCTTCTCTGTGTAGTCTGACATGGTGGTTGTTGGTGTGGTCCAGCATTTCTGTGTTCTCAAATAATATGCTGTGTCCAGGTTGGTTCATCAGGTGCTCTGCTATGGCTGACTTCTCTGGTTGAAGTAGTCTGCAGATTTTCCCAGACTCAGGCAGGCCTTCAAATGCTAATGAAGGTGATCAGCTAAACATTCACACCTAACTGCAGCAGGGAAGAGCTCCTTGCCCCACCCCAGCCATTCCACAGATATATAAACCCATTTTTCCTACTTCCAACAGACCTTCTCAATCTCTGAGGATGCTTGCCATAGATGCAGGCGAAACGTCAGGAGAAATGCCTCTAGAACATGGCTCTATAGCCCGAAAAAACCCACAAGAACCTAGTGATTCCAGCCATGAAAGCCTTCGACAATACAGTATTATCTTAAATTACAATATTTGTAAATATTCAAATATATATAACCTACTGATTCCTCAATTAATGTAATTTAATTGGTATCTATTTTCATTTTGCAATTTACCAGTAGCGGCTGCATTTCCCACCCTCGGCTTATACTCGAGTCAATCCGTTTTCTCAGTTTTTTGTGGTAAAATTAGGTGCCTTGGCTTATATTCGGGTCGGCTTATACTCGAGTATATATAGTAAGTTTTCATGTTTATGTATATTTATAGCTTATTTTATGTTCCGGCATTGAATGTTTGCCATATATATGTTGTGCTCTGCCCAGACTCCCCTTCGGGGTGAAAGGGGCAGAATATAAATGCTTTAAATAAATAAATAAATGCGTGAAAAGCACAAAACTAATTATTTCCAAGTTGATTGGTGTCATGAAAAAGTAGGCAGTGGCATATGGCTTTCATATGATGTGCAACTGAAACATTTCTGGTTTACAGAATGGATTAAGATACCGGTATAACAAATTTGGGAAACAATTTGTTTAGAACGGACACTCTTATAGGCATGCTTCCATAGAGCTTCCAGAATCCTCCAGACAATGTGGTCAATGGTTTTGTTTACTGGGAGAGTTTGGTAACTGTGATGCCCAAGAAGAGGAGATACCCTGAACAAGAAGCATTATGAAAATAACACTATGCAAAACAATTTTTGTTTTTGGGTTATAAGTGTCATTTCTTAATTTCCTGTATTGTTTTAATTGTGGTTTATGTTTAATTGTGGTTTTACTATTCTAACTGTTTGTATTGGCATCGTATCGGTGCCCAACGTAAGGCACTGAATCTTGCCATTATTTATGTGTAAACCGCTTTGAGTCCTCCCAGTGGTGAGAAAGGCGATATATAAATACTGTAAATAAATAATTGATTCTATCATAAAAACATGGGAAAAGTTTATTAAACTGCTAAGACTTTGTTATTTGTGGGACATCCTGCAGCGCAATTTCCTATAGTTTTTCAATGAATATTTCAACCAATTCAGACATCAGAAGAGCTGCAAGACCAAGAACAAGCCACAAGAGTAAAGATGAAGATCCACCCAGAGGAAAAGTGTTCCTGCCATACATCAAGGGAACCACTGATCGCATAGGGAAGCTGATGAGGAAACACAACATACAAACAATCTACAAACCCACCAAGAAAATCCAACAAATGCTTCGTTCAGCAAAGGACAAGAGGGATCCTCTCACCTCTGCAGGAGTCTACCGTATACCATGCAGCTGTGGACAAGTCTACAGAGGGACCACCAAATACAACATTGCCCAAATACGAATCAAGGAACATGAAAGGCACTGCAGACTACTTCAACCAGAGAAGTCAGTCATAGCAGAGCACCTGATGAACCAGCCTGGACACAGCATATTATTTGAGAACACAGAAATGCTGGACCACACCAACAACCACCATGTCAGACTACACAGAGAAGCCATTGAAATCCACAAGCATGTGGACAATGTCAACAGAAAGGAAGAGACCATGAAAATGAACAAAATCTGGCTACCAGTTTTAAAACTTGTGTGCCAGTTGCGCCCGTACCTTGGGAAGTCTGACTTGGCCACGGTAGTCCACGCGCTGGTTACATCCCGTATAGATTACTGCAACGCTCTCTACGTGGGGTTGCCTTTGAAGATGGCTCGGAAGCTACAAATGGTCCAACGATCGGCAGCCAGGTTGTTAAGAGGAGCGGCACTCAGGGAGCACACCACTCCTCTGCTGCGCCAGCTCCACTGGCTGCCAATTTGCTACCGGGCACAATTCAAAGTGCTGGCTTTAGCCTTTAAAGCCCTAAACGGTTCTGGCCCGACCTATCTGTCCGAACGCATCACCCCCTATGAACCAGTTAGGACATTAAGATCGTCCGGGGAGGCCCTGCTCTCGATCCCGCCAGCCCCACAAGCACAGCTGGCGGGGACGAGAGACAGGGCCTTCTCCGTGGTGGCCCCTCGGCTGTGGAACGCCCTTCCCGCAGACGTTAGATCGGCCCCCTCCCTGCTGGTGTTCAGGAGAAGAGTGAAGACCTGGCTCTTTGAACAGGCGTTCAATTAAGCAGTGCAATCAATTGACTGAATTTGGAACTGGAATAATGGATGAGGAGATCGGATTGTGATTTTACTGATGAGACGTGACGGATTAGTTATTGGATGTATTGATGTTTGTTCATTTGCTGATGTATTGTTGTATTGTTTTAACTGCTTTAATGACTGTTAGATGTTAATGCTATGCACTTTGTATATTGTCCTGTTGTAAACCGCACTGAGTCGCCTACGAGCTGAGATAGTGCGGTATACAAATAAAGTAAATAAATAATAAATAATAAATAAAAAACTCTAAAATTACAACAGCAAAACAACAGAGAGGAAACAACCAGGCACATATTAACACCTCCCAGCAAGAGATTTTCCCAGGCTCAGGCAGGCCTTCAAATGCTAATGAAGGTGATCAGTTGAAACATTCACACCTAGCTCCAGCAGGGAAGAGCTCCTTGCCCCACCCCAGCCATTCCACAGATATATAAACCCATTGTCCTAATTCCAACAGACCTCACTACCTCTGAGGATGCTTGTCATAGATGCAGGCAAAACGTCAGGAGAAATGCCTCTAGAACATGGCTCTATAGCCCGAAAAACCCACAAGAACCTACCAATTCAACATGGCTTGTGGCAGCCACTAAAACAGGATTTCTTGAGTATAACAACTACTTTTAAAGTAAATACCACACAATCAAACAGCAAACAACGCTTTCAAACCAGGAATAGAAATATTATCAAAATTTGTTATGTGGTGTAAGAGATTCTCAGACTGCAGACTCTGGTACATGGCCTCAAGCTTTAGAACATATAAAAAGAGTATTTTTGCTCCATTGCTTAATAACTACAGCACATACATTTTAACAGCAGGATTTGCAGGGAAAGTGGTGGTCTCAGCACGTCTGCAATATATACAAATGTTTCCTAGAGACACAGGTGAGCTGACTTCTAATTTACAAGTCTACCCACTTTTTATTTTTTAACTAGAATCCTGAGATCCAGCTATCCAGACGTAAAAATTCTTAATCTTAGTCCAAAAATTTGGTTTGACGAGACTAGTAAAAATTGAATGTTCATGATCTTTCATAAGCATCTCTTTCATTGTCCCAAGCTTGCATTTTAGCAATATAATTCTGCTGTAACTGACTGCTAATGGCTTAGACCAGCGTTTCTCAACCTGGGGATCACGACCCCCAGGGGGGTTGTTCAGCCATTTCTGAAGGGTCGCCATCTACACCTATCAGGCCAATGAATGACCATCACTCATAAAAACAATAAAAAAATTAGAAGGGACTTTAAAAGCCAATAAAGCAAAAAGATGCTACGGCGCATGCGCAAAAACTTCTCCTGGCAAACAAAACACACAATAGCATATTCACACTATCTTCTGGACTATTTATTTATTTATTTTATTTTATTTCCGGTACTTTTACCCCGCCCTTCTCTACCCCCGAAGGGGGACTCAGGGCGGCTTACACAACGAGGCACCGTTTGATGCCTATACAGTTACAATTACACAAAATGACAATTATAATTAAACAATTAAAACAATTATCATGGTTAAAACAAACGAAGTAATCAACAATCTATAAACACAACATATAGAAACTATTCACGTGCTCCGCATTCGTCATTCCGGGTTCCAGATTCCATTCCATTAGACCTTTCCTAGATAATGTCAATTCTTTACCTGCCCGTTTGGCCAAACGCTTGGTCCCACATCCATGTTTTGAGTTTTCTCCTGAAAGAGAGGAGTGAGGTCGCTGTTCTGATTTCCCCGGGGAGCGAGTTCCACAGGCAGGGGGCTGCCACCGAGAAGGCCCTGCTCCTCATCCATGCCAGCCTCACTTGTGATACTGGCGGGGTTGAGAGCAGGGCCCCCTCGGCCGATCTTAAACTGCGGGGTGGGACGTAAAGGGAGATCACTTCGCACAGATACACTGGGCCAGAGCCGTGTAGGATTTTGTAGGTCAAAACCAGCACTTTGAATTGTGCTCAGAATTGGATTGGCAGCCAGTGGAGCTGACACAACAAGGGGGTGGTGTGCTCCCTGTATGACTACAGTTCCCAGCATCCCCTAGACCAGGCCCTTTAGGAGAGGAGGATGGTCCAAATGCACTGTTTTCAAGCTGCAAGCTTTCTTCTCCTTGTATTTCTTTGAGAGCATCCCAATCCCTGCATATTTCCAATTTCCTGTTTCTGAATTGCAACTCCCAGCAATCCTCCAGATAGATAGATATATAGATTAGAGATAGATAGATTGATTGATTGTTCAGGAGGACTGCTGGGAGTTGCAGTCCAAGAATAGGTGGAGAACGAAGAAAGGGGAGAAAGAGGAAGGGAAGGAAAAGGGGGGAAGGAGGGAAAGAGGAAGAGAAGGAAGGAAGGAGCGAATGAAGGAAAAAAGGGAAGGAAAGAAGGAGGGAAGGAAGGAGAGAAAGAAAGGAGAAGGGAAAGAGGGAGGAAAGGTAGGCCACAGCAACGCATGGTGACTACAGCTAGTGTTTTATATTGTATTGTTGATTGTTTCTAATGGCACTTTTATGAATGCCTGACACTGAATTGTGCCAAACTGTAACCCGCCTTGAGTCGCCGTATGGCTGAGAAAGGCGGGCTATAAATATAATAAATAAATAAATAAATAAATAAATAAATAAGATCCATTTTGGATTTTCCCCCCTCTTTTTTCTTCTTATCTTCCCTCCACCTCTCCTCAATACCTTCTTCTTTCCCTTCCTTTTTACCCGAGGGTTTTTGTTGTCTTTAATTGACAAAGATAATCTTCAATTAAAGATCTCCAGTTTATTTTTTTATACAAAAGTCACTGACAAAAAAGTTGAGTCCTCCACCACTTTCAGCACCATTATCTGCTGCTGATCACTTTTTTCAAAGTAAATTTTTTTGTAACTGGGAGGACTGGGGCTCCCAATCAATATCTTATGGAATCGGTCTAACTATCGCCAGTGTTCTTCTCTAGTGGAGATATTTGAATGTCATTTCGGGGCTAATTCACGAGGTAACTGCCACTCTTGAGATCAAGCTCATTCTCACTTACCTGAAGCTGTGGATCCTGTTCAGCCATCCTGAGATGACAGTCAACAATATCCTCTGAGGCTAACTGAGGTTTTGTGAGTTGTTTCTGCTCTGCTGGTTGATGCTGTGGCTGATTCTGAAAGAGAGGCACACTAAGAATAAATACGACATGAACCTTTACTAAACTGGAAAGGTTTGAGTATTGGGACAGAGTGCTGATGGCGGTGGTAACAGTTTTCCATAGACACAAAGAAAAAATTGATTGTGGTTATTGTTAACTTTTTAACCTTTTGCATGCTTATATCTTAAGTGACTGTAGAATAATGGTGTGCTACGCTTGTCTGTTTTTGACTGGAAGGAGCTATGTTTAATCCATTGGACACATCACACTATCTCTCTTGCATTTGAGGATGTGAGGAAATCACATTGAGAGATACTGATGCATTTATTTATTCCTCCCCATCCCTAATAATTCCATCTAAGCATTATCAGAGAGCCAGTGTGGTGTGTGACTATGACTCTGAAGAGCAGGGTTCGATTCTCCACTCAGTGTTGAAAACCCATTGAATGACCTTGGGTGAGTCATAACTCTGGCCATGTATAAATATGTGAGGGGATGTTATAGGGACATACCTGGAATATTGTGTCCAATTCTGGGCACCACAATTGAAGAAAGATATTGACAAGCTGGAATGTGTTCAGAGGAAGGTGACTAAAATGATCAAGGATCTGGAGAACAAGCCCTATGAGGAGCGGCTTAAGGAGCTGGGCTTGTTTAGCCTGAAGAAGAGAAAGGCTGAGAGGAGACATGATAGCCATGTATAAATATGTGAGAGGAAGTCATAGGGAGGAGGGAGCAAGCTTGTTTTCTGCTGCCCTGGAGACTAGGACGTGGAACAATGGCTTCAAACTACAAGAAAGGAGATTCCATCTGAACACGAGGAAGAACTTCCTGACTGTAAGAGCTGTTCAGCAGTGGAACTCTCTGCCCCAGAGTGTGGTGGAGGCTCCTTCTTTGGAAGCTTTTAAACAGAGGCTGAATGGCCATCTGTCGGGGGTGCTTTGAATATGATTTTCCTGCTTCTTGGCAGGGGGTTGGACTGGATGGTCCATGAGGTCTCTTCCAACTCTAGGATTCTATGATTCTTGGCCTTAGAAAACTGTTAGGTTCACTTTAGGATCAAAATTAACTTGAAGAAATGCAACAATGAATATAAATTATTCTCGTGGTTAAACCGCTGAGCTGCTGAACTTGCTGACTGGAAAGTAGGCAGTTCCATTCCATGGGATGGGGAAAGTTCCCACTGTTAGCCACAGCTTCTGCCAACCTAACAGTTGGCAAGCAAATGTGACTAGATCAATAGGTACCACCTTGGTGGGAAGGTAAACAGTTCTCCATGCAGTCATGCAGGCCACATGACTTAGGAGATATCTATGAACAACACAGGCTCTTCAGCTTAGAAATGGAGATGAGCACCATCCCCAGAGCTGCAGATGAAAGGGGAAGCCTTTACTTTTATCTGTGTATCGTTGTTCCTAGACATTGAATATTTGCCTTTAACTCTGTATATGCTGGAATCTGCCCTGAGTCCCCTTGGGGAGATAGAGCAGAATAGAAATAAAGTATTATTATTATAAATAAAGTTATTGCTCCAACTTTATTCTCTATCTTCATAGAGAATACTTCATCTTGTTGATGGGAAACTTCCCACCGAAGTGGAAATCAATTGGACAGATGACAAGCTATTTAACCTCAGCAGATTGAAAGCCAAAACCAAGGTTACACAACATCTGTTATAGAACTCCAGTATGCTGATGACAATGGCATCTGTAAGCATTCAGAAGAAGACATACAAGGCACTCTAAATACCTTTGTAGAAGCATACAAGAAGCTCGGCTTGCCGTTGAACATCGGGAAAACCAAAGTGCTCTTCCAGTAGTCACCAGCCAATCCCTCTCCAATGCCAGAAATACAGCTTAATGGTGTAACATTAGAAAATGTTGATCAATAGGTACTAAGGTAGTACCTATTGATCTACCACTACCTTGGCAGCCACCTCTCCACAAAAGTTTACATTGACACTGAAATACAACACCATCTGAGCTCTGCAAGTGCAGCTTTTCCCCGAATGATGCAGAGAGTGTTTAAGGACCAGGACATCCGTAGGGATACCAAGGGGCTTGTTTATAAAGCTATTGTCCTCCCAACCCTGCTATATGCCTGCGAGACGTGGACTGTCTAGAGACATCACGTAAAACTCCTGAAACGATTCCATCAGTGCTGCCTCCAGAAAATCCCGCAAATCTCTTGGGAAGACAAGTGGACAAATGTCAGCGTGCTGGAAGAAGCAAAGACCACCAGCATTGACTGGCAACGTTGTCCAGATGCCTGGCCACTGTCTCCCAAAGCAGTTGCTCTACTCCGAACTCAAGAACGGAAAACAGAATGTTTGTTGGCAGGAAAAGAGATTTAAAGATGGGCTCAAAGCCTATCTTAAAAACTCTGGCATAAACACCAAGAATTGGGAAGCCTGGCCCTTGAGCGCTCCAGCTGGAGATCAGCTGTGACCAGCAGTGCTGTAGAATTTGAAGAGGCATGAATGGAGGGCAAAAGAGAGAAACGTGCCAAGAGGAAGGCGTGTCAAGGCAACCCCAACCGAGCCCTTCTACCTGGAAACCAATGCCCTCACTGTGGGAGAAGATGCGAATCAAGAATAGGGCTCCACAGTCACCTACGGACCCACCAGTACACTGATCTTGGAAGACTATCCTACTTGGACAACGAGGGATCGCCTAAGTAAGTATTATTATTAAATGAAAGTCACCACTTTGCTTTCAACTTACAAAACATTATATGTTTACATATACAATGATGCAATGTTAAACTATGGGTTGGGATCCTGTAGCACTCCAAACATCATTAGACTGTAGTTCCTATTGTCTTTCACCGTTGGTATCTTAGCTAGGGCTGATGAGACCTAGAATCAAACAGTATCTGGAATACCATAAGGCCCCCTTCCATGAAGAATGCTTGGGTTTCACCTTCTTTCCTGGAAACCTTTTTGTGCGTTCTAAGATTGGCAGAGGCTGCTGCTGAGACAACAGTACTCAGCAGTTCTCCAAGTATCAAATGACATTCCTCTATGCCAGTGGGAATGTATCCAATGCCATACCACCTATGCACAGGACGACATATCAGGTGACTCAAGATTTCCGGGGACAGAAAACATCTTACAAAAATGACCCTAAGGGGAGAAATATACATATCCAATACCACAATAACAATTTATTGGCACAAAGTGTTGGTAAGTTGAGACAAGAACAGTCAATGGAAGGAAATAAAAAAGCAAAATGTTTGGGAAAGGAATAGATTTCAGTGTCTGGACAAGGAGGAGAGATACCCAATTTGGGTATTGTTTCTGAGAGCTATCAATCAACAACTGTTGGGCAGCAATATACATTCTTTTTCTCCCCATGTTTTCTCTTGTTTCCAGAAGATGGAAAAAGTAGTGAGGAAACTCAGGAGAATCTAAAATAGATCTGAAATCCCCATAAAAGTCTGTGAACAAGGCGGAATAAAAGCCTTCTCTAGAGGCATGCAAGGACAGAAAGGGGACACAGAATTCTCACATCAGCTCGATATATTATTCCCTAGTTAACACTGAGGAGGTATTGTTGGAAGGTACAGGGTAAATTGCAGCTTGCCACATTATTATGGCCAGGGGCAGCTCAACCCATTACACAAAGTAAGCATTTGCAGTATAGTTGATTTTGCCCAGGGGCGCTCTTGAGGCACTCTTGGAGGAAAATAGACCTTGACATATGCGAGTTGTAGTTACTGGGATGTATAGTTCACCTACAATCAAAGAGCATTCTGAATTCCACCAATGATGGAATTGAACCAAATATGGCACACAGAACTCCCATGACGAACAGAAAATACTGAAAGAATTTGGTGGGCATTTCTTAACCTGAGGGTTGGGACCCCTGGGGGGGGGGTCGTGAGGGGGTGTCAGAGTGGTCACCAAAGACCATCAGAAAACACAGTATTTTCTGTTGGTCATGGGCGTTCTGTGTCCCAAATTTGGCCTTAAACGTGTGTACGAACCCACACGATCTCTTCGTTCTTCTGGAGAGGCCCTACTCACGATCCCACCTCCATCGCAAGCGCGATTGGTGGGGACGAGGGATAGGGCCTTCTCGGTGGTGGCCCCTCGACCCTGGAACTTGCTCCCCAAGGACATTAGGCATTCCCCAACTTTGGCAGTCTTTAAGAGGAGCTTGAAAACGTGGTTGTTCCAGTGTGTCTTCCCAGAATAAGGAAACCCTAAGCAACATGTCCCTAATCGCACTTTATTAATGATCTAGGATTGTCTGCTCGCTCCATCTGTCTCCAAATACCCATCCAAGTTAGATGTCACCTTGTCATGCCCAGCATTTTTTTTAAAAAAAATTATTACAATTGGCCCCCCATATGTTTTTAATGCATCGTGGTGTTATTGTTACTGTTTATTGCTTTGTTTATAAGTTTATTTATTGTCTGTATTGTTGTTGTTGCTTTTTTACTGATGTATTTGGGCTCGGCCTCTTGTAAGCCGCACTGAGTCCTTCGGGAGATGGTAGCAGGGTATAAATAAAGCATTATTATTATTATTATTATTATTATCATTATTATTATTATTATTATTATTATCATCATCACTGGTGGAGTTCAGAATGGTCTTTGAGTGTAGGTGAATTATAAATCCCAGCAACCCCAAATCCTAAATGACAAAATCAACCCCCCACCACCACCATTATTCAAATGTGGGCGTATTTGTGCCAAATTTGGTAGAGTTAATGAAAATACATTCTGCATGTCAGATATTAACAGTACGATTCACAACAGTAGCAAAATTACAGTTATGAAGTGTCAACAAAAATAACTTTATGGTTAGGGGTCACCACAACATAAGGAACTGTACGAAGGGGTCACAGCATTAAGAAGGTTGAAAACCACTGCTCTATGTTGTGGGAGAGTCTGTAGACCATGAGACCAGATCTGGGACTATTCAGGACTCAGACTCCATTTTAGAAACTGTGTGCTTTTAGAAGTCAGTAGAAACAGAAGGCTTTAGAGAAGAAACTCCATTAGACTCTCAGAACAGAGAGATGTTTTGGTCTTTGGACTGTTAAGATTATAAGAAGGAACTGTATTAAGGGGTTGCAGCATTAGAAAGATTGAGAAACACTGCTATCGAGTATTCTACAGAGTATGCCATTGAACATTTTAAAGTACATATAAATGAGCATGTATCTGTCTGTCTAACTATCTATTTTAATGATTGACACAGTTGGAAAAATGTGTATGTACGCAAACACACACAACTGTGTATTCTCGAAGGCTTTCATGGCTGGAATCACTAGGTTCTTGTGGGTTTTTTCGGGCTATAGGGCCATGTTCTAGAGGCATTTCTCCTGATGTTTCGCCTGCATCTGTGGCAAGCATCCTCAGAGGTAGTGAGGTCTGTTGGAATTAGGACAATGGGTTTATATATCTGTGGAATGGCTGGGGTGGGGCAAAGAGCTCTTATCTGCTGGAGCTAGGTGTGAATGTTTCAACTGACCACCTTCATTAGCATTTGAAGGCCTGGCTGAGCTTGGAGCAATCTTTTGTTGAGAGGTGATTAGATGTCATTGTTTGTTTCCTCTCTGTTGTTGTGCTGTTCTAATTTTAGAGCATTTGTTGGATTTTCTTGGTGGGTCTGTAGATAGTTTGTTGAGAGGTGTTAAGATGTGCCTGGTTGTTTCCTCTCTGCTGTTTTGCTGTTGTAATTTTACATATTTACACACAACTGTATTTCAAGGCAGCACTCTTGTCCTGACATTCTTCCTCCTTGACCTGAGGGGACATGAGAAGAAGGGTCATTCACTAAGTTCTGGTTCAAATCGGTTGGGATGCATCTACACCATAGAATTAAATGTCAGGGTCCAATGGTATGGAATCATGGGAGTTATAGATTAGTAAACAACAGCAGTCTGTGGCTGATTGAAGAGTGAACTACAACTCCCATGATTCCATAGCATTGAGCCATGACAGTTGAAGTGGTGTCAAACTACATTAATTCTACACTGTGGACACATCTAAGGATACATGTTGCAACATTTTGTTGCTGGTTTCTACATACCCTATCCAACTATGCCCTAAATATTGGAGAATGCTTATTCCGTGATTAAACCCTGAGTCCAGAGCAAAATAATAATCAGAAGGAAGGGGGTGGTGGGAGCCATAGGAATGAGGAACTAACCATACTTTCCAAGCCTATGCGGGACAAATGTTGATCCTACCTCTGGGAATACAACAAATCAGATTTGGCTTCTATTCTGATTTTTTTTTAGTAAACAAGCACACAAATGCTATAATCTTTCTATTAACAAACAGATTAAAGAGCAGTGGGGAGGAGTCCTCTTTTCCCTCTGTGTCAGCTGAAAAAGAATCAATCTGGTTTTCATTTTAATAGGCTTTTGGATTTTTAGTAGCTGTAATCCTGCCAGGGTTTTTGCTTTCCCTGGGCCCCAAACAGCTCATCCCTACTTGGCCTTCATAAATGAAGCCGCCTTCTTCTCCCACTCCTAGAGAAGTGGAGTAATACCCTCATATCTGTCCCCGACATTGACAAAGGGGCATCAGTCACAGTCCCTCCACATTTTCCTTCTTTTCATTAAAATATATGAAAAGGTATCAAAATCTTTTTGATCAAAATATAGGAGCCCCCGGTGGCGCAGTGGGTTAAACTCCTGTGCCAGCAGGACTGAAGACCGACAGGTCGCAGGTTCAAATTTGGGAAGAGCGCAGATGAGCTCCCTCTATTATCTCCAGCTCCCCATGCGAGGACATGAGACAAGCCTCCCACAAGGATGATAAAACATCCAAACATCCGGGAGTCCCCTGGGCAACGCCCTTGCAGATGGCCAATTCTCTCACACCAGAAGTAACTTACTGCAAGTCGCTCCTGACACAACAAAAATATATATATATATCAAAATATAAGCTTCAGGAGAGGCAGAAGATCCAGAAAAATGAACAGCTACCCTCCACCTGTCCTACATAGGCAGTTGTTCCTCCAGTACAACAACAGAGGTGCAGTGTCCACCAACTTGGCAGTGACAGTCCTAACTAATCTTCTGTTCTTCTTTCTCATTAATACCTTCTTCCATCTGGACCACAGTCTGATGTTATCCAGATGTGTTCCAGGTTTCATCTGTGAAATGTTGGAGGGCATGTAAATGTGGGTGCCTCCTGCTTTGCTGTCCTACCACCTCTGTACTTGTGGAACAAGTACAAGGATTTGTTGGTACTGCTGCTACCGACAAATCAGAGCCTGGAAAAACTCTGTTTCTGGACTCCTGTACCCAGAATCTTCTAGTCAGCAAGGCCAAAAGTCACATTACCTATGGGATTTTGTGAGCTGAAGCCAATTTGGGCCACTGGTTTGAACATTGGTCTATACCTCTGGAGACCAATGTTTGAATCTCTGCTCTGCAATGGAAACAACTGGGTGACCTTGGATGAGTCACACACCCTCAGTCCCAAAAACCTTAGGGTCGCAACAAGTTGGAAATGACTTGAAGGCACACAATAACAAGGGCAACTGCCTATGTTATCAATTCCTAATGTCAGCCCTATTTATCTCTATAACCACTATTCTGTACTGTCTCCCTATAATAAATTGTTATACAGCTTTCAATGTGTGTATTTTTTATTCTTGCGTGTCACAAGATGGGACTTGCCCTTGTGGTCCCTTCCAACTCTCTCATTCTCTGATTCCACTTCCAATTTACTCCCAGTTCACAAAATAATGCATCATTGTATGTTAGCATGCACAATGACGCAACATTAAACCATGGGTAGAGCTTCTGTGGCGTTTCAAATGAATCGGACTGCAGTTCCTAATGTGTGTATCTTTTATTCTTGCATGTCACAGGATTGGACTAGATGGCCCTTGTGGTCCCTTCTAACTCTCTTGTTCTCTGATAATAAATTGTTATACAATGTGTGTATTTTTTATTTTTGCATGTCACAGGATTGGACTCGCCCTTGTGGTCCCTTCCAACTCTCTCATTCTCTGATTCTATTTCCTCTTTAGTGCCAATTTACAAAATGTTGCATCATTGTATGTTAGCATGCACAATGATGCAACATTAAACCATGAGTAGGGATTCTGTGGCTCTTCAAAAGTTATTGGACTGCAGTTCCTATTGTGTGCAATTTGAGCATTAGACCACGACTCTGGGGGCCATTGTTCAAATCTGCATTTTGCACATCACACTCTCTTACCTTCCAAAGGAGGCACTGAACATATCTTGCTAAGAAAACCCTATGGCAGGTTGGCCTTAGGGTTGATATAAGTTAGAAATGAGTTGAACACACAGCAACAAGTAAAAAAAAAAAAAAGAATTATTCCAAACTCTGCAATAAAATAAGGTTGCCATCCTTTCTTTTATGGGAAGTCCTTATGGCTTTAGCATCTCAAGTTCAGCAAATTGCCTATCGTGTAGCACAGAAGTCCCTTTTAAAGAAACCTATTCTTTTGTCAACTGTTGGTTCTACAACAGACTTCTCCACAAACACCTGGGACTCTATATTCTCACTTTCATTCTCAAGGCCTATTGTACTCACCACCACCATAATACACAGGAAACCTCAAAGGGCCACCACTCCCTCCCACAGAAGTGCAATGAGATGTGATGGGCTAGTAATTAACTGAAGAGGAAGGAGGGCTAGGTTGTGTGTGGGATGATTCCCATCATCTTAAAGGTACAACTGACTGTGGCCTAGACCCTGTTCTTAGTGCTGACTAGAGTAGATGATTTAGTCAATAACGGCTGATCACACTGGCGGATGGTGATGAATTTGTGATTTTACTCTGACGACCTGGCTTTTGTAATTGTATGATCTGTATTTTAATGTATTTTTACATTAATGACATTTACCTATGACTATCCAACCATTAAGTGGGTCTACTCTGGTTGAGACAAATCAACAGGATGCTGCCTATTGTATGTATTTGCTGGAATAGGCCTCAGACTCACAAGCGGGAAAAGGTTCAGCCCATTTTTTAATTTAAAAAAAATCTAAATTCCAATTAAATTCGAAATTATCTCCTGTTGCTTGCAGAAACAATTAATTCTACAAGTCTATCTCATTTAACAAAGTACATTTGTTCCTGGGGCTTACAGTACTCTTTAAACAGAAACTTTGGTACCAGAGGCAGGAATAATAATAATAATAATAATAATAATAATATATATATATATATATATATATAAATGCTCCATGCATAATGAGTACCTTTAAAACAAAAGAACCAATGAACGAAATCACACCAAATTTGGCAACAAAACGTCTCACAACACAAGGAGTGATCATCACTCAAAAAATTATGATTTTGTCATTTCGGAGTTGTAGTTGCTGGGATTTATAGTTCACCTACAATCAAAGAGCATTATGAACTCAATCAACGATGGAATTGAACCAAACTTGGCACACAGAACTCCCATGACCAACAGAAAATACTGGAAGGGTTTGGTGGGCATTGACCTTGAGTTTGGAAGTTGTAGTTCACCTATATCCAGAGAGCACTGTGGACTCAAACAATGATGGATCTGGACCAAACTTGGCACAAACTTGGCACTCAATACGCCCAAATATGAACACAGATGGAGTTTGGGGGAAATAGACCTTGACATTTGGGACTTGTAGTCACTGGGATTCACAGTTCACCTACAATCAAAGAGCATTCTGGACCCCACCAACGACAGAATCAGGGCAAATTTCCCACACAGAACCCCCAAGGCCAACAGAAAATACTTAAGGCCATCCAATCCAACTCCCTTCATCAGGGCAAGAAAATGTAATCAAAGCCCTCCAGACAAAGAGCCATCCAGCCATAGATATAGACAGATAGATGGATTGGGAGTTGTAGTTGCTGGGATTTATAGTTCACCTACAATCAAATTGCATGATAGAATTGAACCAAACGTGGTACACAGGACTCCCATGACCAACAGAAAACACTAGAAGTGTTTGGTGAGCATTGGCCTTGAGTTCAGGAGTTGTAGTTCACCTACATCCAGAGACTACCATGGACTCAAACAATGATGGATCTGGACCAAACTTGGCACGAATATTCTATTTGCCCAAATATGAACATAGATGGCGTTTGGGAGAAATAGACCTTGACATTTGGGAGTTGTAGTTACTAGGATTCACAGTTCACCTACAATCAAAGAGCGTTCTGAACCCCACCTACGACAGAATTGGGGCAAACTTCCCACACAGAACCCCTTTGACCAACAGAAAATACTCAAGGCCATCCAGTCCAACTCCCTTCACCAGGGCAAGAAAATGTAATCAAAGCCCTCCTGAGAAAGAGCCATCCAGCCATAGATATAGATAGACATATATGATCCACACAGAGAGAGATATAGTGTGAAGGGGACCCCTAAACAAGGACAATTATATGTTGCATGCTCCAGAGTAGGCAAACCAGACAATCTCTACATCAACACTGACAAAGAAAGACCAAGAAATACTGTTTACTCACAAGCATAAAAAATAGCATATATTAGAAACCAACACTTTCCCATTACTTTATTTTCCAGATCAACAGACTGGGCCACAGCAACGCGTGGCAGGGGACAGCTAGTATTTTATATATTGTTATATAGATTACTATATAATGTTACTATTATACATATTACTACATAATACAAATTAAATAGACTTACAGAATAGAGTTGAAAGGCACAGTCAAGAAGTAATGAGAGGAGGGAAAGAGGGAAGGTATGAAGGTGGGAAAGGGGGAAGGAGAGAAGGAGGGAGGGAAAGAAGGAAGGAAAGAAAGAAAGAAAGAAAGGTAGAGAAGCAAGAAAGGAGAGAAGTAAATAAAAAAGTGAAAGGAAAAATACAGGGAAGGAAGGATGTAACCAAAGAACAAAGAAAGGGAGGAAAGAAACAGGTAGAGATGGAAGAAAGAAGAAGATAAATAGGAAGGGAAAGAAAAAGAAGAAAGGAAGGAGAGAAAGAGGGAGGGAAGTTTGGCCACAGCAACGCGTGGCGGGTACAGCTAGTCTTGTATAAATAAAAATGTAATGTTCGTTTGTGGGATTAACAGAACTCAAAAACCAGTGGGCGAATTGACACCAAATTTGGACAGCATACACCTAACAACCCAATCTACGTCCTTGACTCAATTTTTTTTATTTTGTCATTTGGGAGTTGTAGTTCTTGGGATTTATAGTTCACGTACAATCAAAGAGCATTTTGAACTCCACCAATGATGGAATTGAAGCAAAGGTGACACACAGGACTCCCATGACCAACAGAAAACACTAGAAGAGTTTGGTGGGAATTGACCTTGAGTTAGAACTGGGGCAAACTTCCCACACAGAACCCCCATACTTAAGGCCATTCGGTCCAACTCCCTTCACCAGGGCAAGAAAACATAATCAAAGCCCTCCTGACAAAGAGTCATCAAGCCATAGATATAGATAGTTATATATGATTCACACACAGAGATATAGTATCATAGATCTGAAAGGGACTCCTAAAGAAGGACAATTATATGTTGCATGTTCCAGAGTGGGCAAACCAGACAATCTCCACATCAACATTGACAAAGAAATAGCAAGAAATACTGTTTACCCACAAGCATAAAGACATGACATATATTAGAAATGAACACTTTCTAATTACTTTATTTTCCAGATCACCAGACTGGGCCACAGCAACACCTGGCAGGGGACGGCTTGTTAAGTAATAAATTTCATTGATCATAAATGGCCAAGGAAACACCCTATCAGAATGAACATGCTCCACATATTCCCCTTGGGCAAGTGTGATGCTCTTTTTTTCTTTTCTTTTTTTACTGCTCTGCCAATGCTGCTGCTGGCTGGGGCGTCCTTTTCTCTTCTCTGCCCCACTCTTCATGGTCCTCCCAGGGAAGCAGCTGACCTTGCTGTTGATGGAGGGCAGCAGGGCTGGGGGCTGTTTTTTTAGGCCACTCAGAGGCAGCCATCCCCCTGCCGCTCAGCTGGAGGTGAAAACGAGAACAACAGAATCTACAAATGGAATCAATTTTGTGTTGCTTCCAGTGCTTGAGCTGATAATCAGAACAGAAGCCCCTAAACTCCCCCAAGGCTTAATCTGCTGGTTGATTGCAAACCAGCCACACATCTGTCACAGCAGGCAAAGGCGGTCTCATTTCTCAAAAGCTGCCAGTACTCAGATCAGCTCTCTATTTATTTCCTATGTAGACTCTCTGACCTAGAGTAGTGCTCCTGAGCAGCTTATTATCTATATAAATAAAATAAGTAATGTATGTTTGTGGGATTAACATAAGACAAAAACCACTGGATTAATTGACACCAAATTTGGACACTACACCACTAACAGACCGAGTGACCATCACTCATAAACCCCTCTCAAAAAACTGAAATGGGGTTCACAATGCTCTTTGATTGTAGGTGAACTATAAATCCTAGCAACTACAGGGTGAGGCAGCATAACTTCCTTTTTTTAAAATGCACGCCATTCAGTCGGCTGAAGACGTAGCAGAGCACTAGTGGTCTCGTTGAGAGGCGGGAGTATAAAGTTTTGTCCTGACATAGTTCAGTCGCCATCATGCATTGGAATAGTGAGGAGCGTGCTTTTGCTGTTGAAGCCTACTTTTCGAGTGGATTTGGAGTGACCGGCCCGTTCTCCAGATTTGGCCCTTTGTGATTTTTTTCTTTGAGGTTTTTTGAAATCTACAAGATTTGAAGGACTCTACAAGATTTGAAGACCAACATCCAGCAAGGAATTGCCAACATAGCGCCTGCTATGCTGGCAAGAGTAATAACAAACGCCAGAAATCGGTTTACTCAGTGTATGGAGAATGGCGAATGGGGGACGTCACTTACCTAATTTGATCTTCAAAACTATGTAAAACAAAACTTTAGGTATGCGCCTACATTATAATTTTTTCTGATTCATACAATGGGTTTTATTAAGTTTTGAAAAAAGGAAGTTATGCTGTCTCACCCTGTACAACTCCAAAATGTCAAGGTATATTTTCTCTAAACTCCACCAGTGTTCACTTCAGGCATATTGAGTATTTGTGCCAAGTTTGGTCCAGATCCATCATTGTTTAAATCCACAGTGCTCTCTGGATGTAGGTGAACTACAACCCAAGAACTCAAAGTCAATGCCCATCAAACCCTTCCAGTATTTTCTGTTGGTCGTGAGAGTTCTGTGTGCCAAGTTTGGTACAGTTCTATCGTTGGTGAAGTTCAGAATACTCTTTGATTGTAGGTGAACTATAAATGCCAGCAACTATAACTCCCAAATGACAAAATCAACCCCTCCCCCAAGCCCACCAGTATTCAAATTTGGGAATATTGGGTATTTGTGCCAAATGTGAATGAAAATACATTCTGCATATCAGATATTTAAATTACAATTCATAACAGTAAAATAATTTTATGGTTGGGGATCACCACAATATGAGGAACTATATTAAGGGGTTGCTGCATTAGGAAGGTTGAGAAACACTGCTTTAGACAATGACTGTGGCATTAGGAGCAGATTGAAGAACTAATGTGTCATTTCTATGTGGTTCAGATTAAGCACTAACTTTGATCTCTGAAAACAGACGGCTTCTTCTTTCAAGATTCAATGTGGGTTAATTCTCTCTGTGTCTGTTATCTGAACTTGATAGGTAATGTTCTTTGGGCTATAAATCTTGAATCCCTCGGTCAATGTAGTCACTGAGTGCATTGGTTGGAAGATCCTGCACAATTTAATCTGAAAAAGTAATTTTCCCAAGCTTATCTTATCTAATTGTAATTTCTTGTACTGATAATAACCATCACAGCATATCTACGTGCATTCAACTATTTGTTATAGAGTAGCCCCAATAAGGAGTTATTCTAAGATGAAGAGTTTGTGCTAATTTTAAATTGCCCCATCCCCTGATGACTGAAAGTAGAGCACAGACAAAGCCCTCGTCTGAAGATGTTTGTATTGGAGACACTTGAGTGAAAGATTTCATGGGATCAAACCAGATGATATGCTTCGTGCTTTTAAAGAAGAGGTGCTCCCTCAAGTGGTAAAAGATGTCTGTGATGTCTTGGCCTAGCTTTTTCCCTCCTCTGTTTCATTTCCTTGTTTTGTTCTCAACAGTTTTGGACAGCAATGGCTCCCAAAGTGACCCATTTAAGGTGGAATCAGGTGTCAAACAGGGATGTGTTATTGCCCCAACTTTATTCTCCATCTTCATCGCTATGATACTTCACTTTGTTGATGGGAAGCTTCCCACCGGAGTGGAAATCATCTATCGGACAGATGGCAAGCTATTCAACCTCAGCAGACTGAGAGCCAAAACCAAGATTACAACAACATCTGTTAGAGAACTCCGGTATGCTGATGACAACATTGTCTGTGCGCATTCAGAAGAAGATCTACAAGCCACTCTAAACACCTTTGCAGAAGCATACGAGAAGCTCGGCCTGTCATTGAACATTTAAAAAACCAACGTGCTGTTCCAGCAGACACCAGCCAACCCCTCTCCAATGCCAGAAATACAGCTTAGTGGTGTAACATTAGAAAATGTTGATCATTTCTGCTACCTTGGCAGCCACCTCTCCACCAAAGTCAACATCGACACCGAAATACAACACCGCCTGAGCTCTGCGAGCGCAGCATTTTTCCGAATGAAGCAGAGAGTGTTTGAGGACCGGGACATCCGTAGGGATACCAAGGTGCTTGTTTATAGAGCTATTGTCCTCCCAACCCTGCTATATGCCTGCGAGACGTGGACTGTCTACAGATGTCACGTGCAACTCCTGGAATGATTCCACCAGCGCTGCCTCTGGAAAATCCTGCAAATCTCTTGGGAAGACAGGCAGACAAACGTCAGCGTGCTGGAA
Source organism: Anolis sagrei (assembly GCF_037176765.1). NCBI lineage: Eukaryota > Metazoa > Chordata > Lepidosauria > Squamata > Anolidae > Anolis > Anolis sagrei. The sequence goes on along the minus strand of NC_090026.1, from coordinate 50,871,910 downwards.
GAAGCAAAGACCACCAGCATTGAAGTGATGGTCCACCGCCATCAACTCCGCTGGACCGGCCACGTTGTCCGGGTGCCCGACCACCGTCTCCCAAAGCAGTTGCTCTACTTCGAACTCAAGAACAGAAAACGGAATGTTGGTGGGCAGGAAAAGACATTTAAAGATGGGCTCAAAGCCAACCTTAAAAACTCTGGCATAGACACTGAGAACTGGGAAGCCCTGGCCCTTGACAACTCCAGCTGGAGGTCAGCTGTGACCAGCAGTGCTGCAGAATTTAAAGTGGCACGAATGGAGGGCGAAAGGGAGAAGCGTGCCAAGAGGAAGGCCCGTCAAGCCAATCCCGACTGAAACCGCCTTCCACCTGGAAACCAATGCCCTCACTGTGGAAGAAGATGCAGAGCAAGAATAGGGCTCCACAGCCACATACGGACCAACAAGAATACTGGAAGACAATCCTCTTCGGAAAATGAGGGATCGCCTAACTAACTTTGTTCTCTTTTTGGTGTGGACTTTCCCATTTGTGCTTAGTTTTAGGGGTGGGGCTTAAAACCCCCTAGAGGCCTGGCTCAGTTGGTTTAGCCCTTCTGCTTCAAAACTTGTCTGAAAGGCTTTCCCCTCCTTTTAGTCTGTGCCAGAGGTTTAGAGGAGAAGGCCAGAAATTGTCTGGGTTCCTTGGCCTGGCAATCTAAACAGGCATTCTATAGCACGTATTTACCAACTATACAAATGTGAGTAGATCAATAAATACCATGTTTGGTCAGTAAGTTCAGCAGCTCAGTGCTTTAATCCATTTTGTCACCGGTGGCTTCCATTCACCTTTACTAGACCCATTTAGCCCCTGATATTATAGCCACTGGATAATGGAGAAAGGCAGGGAGTTTCAGAAAAACATCTACTTCTGCTTCATTGACTATTCTAAAGCCTTTGACTGTGTGGATCATAATAAATTGTGGCAAGTTCTTAGTGGTATGGGCATCCCAAGCCACCTTGTCTCTCTCCTGAGGAATCTGTACAAGGACCAAGTAGCAACAGTCAGAACTGACCACGGAACAACAGACTGGTTCAAGATTGGGAAAGGCGTACGGCAAGGCTGCATCCTCTCACCCAACCTTTTTAACTTGTATGCAGAACACATCATGCGATGTGCGGGGCTTGATGAATGCAAAGCTGGGGTGAAAATTGCTGGAAGAAACATTAACAACCTCAGATATGCAGATGACACCACTCTGATGGCCGAAAGTGAGGAGGAGCTGAGGAGCCTTCTAATCAAGGTGAAAGAAGAAAGCGCAAAAGCTGGGTTGCAGCTAAACATCAAAAAAACCAAGATTATGGCAACAAGAATGATTGACAACTGGAAAATAGAGGGAGAAACCGTGGAGGCCGTGACAGACTTTGTATTTCTAGGTGCAAAGATTACTGCAGATGCAGACTGTAGCCAGGAAATCAGAAGACGCTTATTTCTTGGAAGGAGAGCAATGTCCAGTCTCGATAAAATAGTGAAGAGTAGAGACATCAGACTGGCAACAAAGATCCGCCTAGTCAAAGCCATGGTATTCCCTGTAGTCACCTACGGATGTGAGAGCTGGACCTTAGGGAAGGCTGAGCGAAGGAAGATCGATGCTTTTGAGCTGTGGTGTTGGAGGAAAGTTCTGAGAGTGCCTTGGACTGCGAGAAGATCCAACCAGTCCATCCTCCAGGAAATAAAGCCCGACTGCTCACTGGAGGGAAAGATACTGGAGACAAAGTTGAAGTACTTTGGCCACATCATGAGGAGACAGGAAAGCCTAGAGAAGACAATTATGCTGGGGAAAGTGGAAGGCAAAAGGAAGAGAGGCCGACCAAGGGCAAGATGGATGGATGGCATCCTTGAAGTGACTGGACTGACCTTGAGGGAGCTGGGGGTGGTAACGGCCGACAGGGAGCTCCGGCGTGTGCTGGTCCATGAGGTCACGAAGAGTCGGAGACGACTGAACGAATGAACAACAACATTATAGCCCTTTTCTCCTATAGATCAGAGAAACACTGACATTTGTGGGGCAAATTGTATTTGTAGTAGGCCAGTATTTAATGAGATATATCCTTTTTAGTTTACTCACTTCATTCTGTCATCCTGTCTCCTAGAAATCTTACTTCGAGTGTTAAAGTGCAAGCTTGCATGTTTTTGCTCAAACCTGCCAACAAATAAGGAGACATTCTGTGCTTTCTTATGAATGAATGAATTTTAAAGAAGGGCAACGAATTGCAAAACTCAGTCTTTGGTATATGATTATTCATTCAAATTCCAAATGGTTTGAACCCTAGGTTTGTAAATGTTTGGGTTTTGGAGACTGGAGGCTTATGGTATTCTTGTGCTATGCAGTTTATTCACACCAGTGTCAAGGTATTTATTTGACCCCTCTCCAGAATGAAAGTACAAAACACAAGGACTCTCTGTAAAAGGTAAAGGTTGTCCCCTGACATTAAGTCCAGTCATGTGTGACTCTGGGGTGTGGTGCTCATCTCCATTTCTAAGCCGAAGAGCTGGCGTTGTCCATAGACACCTCCAAGGTCATGTGGCTGGCATGACTGCATGGAGCGCCGTTACCTTCCCGCTGGAGCAGTACCTATTGAGCTACTCACATTGGCATGTTTTTGAACTGCTAGGTCGGCAGAAGCTAGGGCTGACAGTGGAAGCTCACGCCGCTCCCTGGAATCGAACCTGTGGCCTTTCAGTCAACAAGCTCAGTGCTTTAACCCACTGCGCCACTGGGGGCTCCAGGACTCTCTGTAGGAGAGCTGAAAAAACCACTCTAGGATGGCCAGTGACTAGGTGGTCTAGGAATGAAAATCATGTAGCCCTACAAAGCCTGTTGGGCTGTAATTCCAGTATTGCCCACAACTGAATTAAAACTTGAGCCCAGCTGCGCCTGTACCTTGGGAAGTCTGATTTGGCCACAGTGGTCCATGCTCTTGTTACATATTGCAACACGCTCTACGTAGGGTTGCCTTTGAAGACTGTTTGGAAACTCCAACTAGTCCAATGGGTGGCAGCTAGACTGCTCACTGGAGCGTCATACAGGGAGCACACCACCCCCCTGTTATGTCAGCTCCACTAACTGCTGGTCCAGTTCTGAGCACAATTCAAAGTGCTGGTCTTGACCTATAAAACCCTATATGGTTCTGGCCCAGCGTACCTGTTTGAACATACCTCCTTCTATGTCCCACCTCACAGTTTAAGATCTTCTGGGGAGGCCCTGCTCTCGGCTCCGCCTCTGTCACAAACACGCTTGGTGGGGATGAGGGACAGGATTTTATCAGTGTTGGCCCCCCACCTGTGGGATTCACTCCCCAGTGAAATTAGATTATTGACCTCCCTCCTTTTCTTTAGAAAGAAGTTAAAAACATGAATGTGGGACTAGGCCTTTGGGTAATCTTGCTGACAATGACAGTGACAATGATGACAATCACTATGGACATGCTTGATGGAGTCTCTAACTACAGAATTCGGCTCAGATAAGGCCCCTGGGGGTGCTCCTAGAGTTTTTTTTAATACTGGTAGCCAGATTTTGTTCATTTTCATGGTCTCTTCCTTTCTGATGAAATTGTCCACATGCTTGTGGATTTCAATGGCTTCTCTGTGTAGTCTGACATGGTGGTTGTTGGTGTGGTCCAGCATTTCTGTGTTCTCAAATAATATGCTGTGTCCAGGCTGGTTCATCAGGTGCTCTGCTATGGCTGACTTCTCTGGTTGGAGTAGTTTGCAGTGCCTTTCATGTTCCTTGATGCGTGTTTGGGCAATGCTGCGTTTGCTGGTCCCTATGTAGACTTGTCCACAGCTGCATGGTATGTGGTAGACTCCTGCAGAGGTGAGAGGATCCCTCTTGTCCTTTGCTGAACGTAGCATTTGTTGGATTTTCTTGGTGGGTTTGTAGATTGTTTGTATGTTGTGTTTCCTCATCAGCTTCCCTATGCGGTCAGTGGTTCCCTTGATGTATGGCAGGAACACTTTTCCTCTGGGTGGATCTTCATCTTGACTCTCGTGGCTTGTTCTTGGTCTTGCAGCTCTTCTGATGTCTGAGGTGGAGTATCCATTGGCCTGGAGAGCCCAGTTGAGGTGGTTCAGTTCATCTTGGGCTCTACAGGCCAATGGATATTCCACCTGGGCTCTCCAGGTCTCTGGGGCACGGTTCTGTCGTGGCTCTGTTCCTTCCTGGAAGGTCGATCCCAGACGGTGAAGCTGGGAGACGCCTGCTCGGACCTCTGGCCTTTGACCTGTGGGGTCCCGCAAGGCTCTATTCTGTCTCCCATGCTTTTTAACATCTACATGAAACTGCTGGGAGAGGTCATCCGGAGTTTTGGAGCTAGCTGCCATCTCTATGCGGATGACACACAGCTCTACTACTCCTTTCCACCTAACTCCAAGGAGGCCTCTCAGGTGCTGGATGAGTGCCTGGCCGCTGTGTCTATCTGGATAAGGAGGAACAAGCTGAAGATCAATCCCGGCAAGACAGAGGTCCTTCTGGTCAATCGTAAACCTGATCGGGGTATAGGGTGGCAACCTGTGCTGGACGGGGTTACACTCCCCCTGAAGCCACAGGTCCGCAGTTTGGGAGTCCTCTTGGATTCTACGCTCTCGCTTGAGGCTCAGGCGTCGGCGGTGTCTGGGAGGGCTTTCGCACAACTGAGACTCGTGCGCCAACTGCGACCGTACCTCGCGAAGGCGGATCTGGCCGGAGTGGTCCATGCCTTGGTCACCTCCAGATTGGATTACTGCAATGCGCTCTACGTGGGGCTGCCCTTGAAGATGGCTCGGAAGCTCCAACTGGTCCAACGATCAGCAGCCAGGATGCTAACGGGGGCCCCTTACAGAGAGAGGTCAGTCCTCCTGTTTAAGGAACTCCACTGGCTGCCGTTTATATTCCGAGCCCAATTTAAGGTGCAGGTGCTTACCTACAAAGCCCTGAACGGTTTGGGACCAGCCTACCTGCGTGACCGCATTTCCATCTACGAACCCACACGTTCTCTTCAGTCATCTGGAGAGGCCCTGCTCATGATCCCACCAGCGTCGCAGGCACGCTTGGTGGGGACGCGGGACAGGGCCTTCTCCGTAGTGGCCCCCCAACTCTGGAACACCCTCCCCAAAGACCTTAGACAGGCCCCTTCATTGGCTATCTTCAGAAAGAACTTAAAAACCTGGCTTTTCCGATGCGCCTTCCCAGATTAGGAAATCTCCACTACCGAGTCCCACAAGCACTTTACCAGAACCAATGATTGCTGCGCATCGCACATCGCACTTGCCCTGGAAGCCCTATATACACCTCTTGTCAAATCAGCACTTTTAATCCTTGTACCCACCTTTTGGCCCGGCCCAGTTCTATTGTGTTTTAATGTACTGTGCTTGTTGTTTATTTTGCTTTAATTTGTTTTAATTGTTTGATTTGCTTGATTGTATTGTTATGTTTTATTGTTGTGGCCTCGTCCTGCTGTAAGCCGCATCGAATCCTCTGGGAGATTTATTTGTCGTGTCAGAACAACCAGTCAAATTATATTACATTTCTAACAGAAACAAAGCAAACAAGCAGATTACAGAATTTGTGAGTATGAGAGTTGATTAAATGTCCTTTGACCAGTATCTGGCCACTTGGAGTGCCTCTGGTGTTGCTGCAAGAAGGTCCTCCCTTGTGCATGTGGCAGGGCTCAGGGTGCATTGCAGCAGGTGGTCAGTGGTTTGCTCCTCTCCACACTCGCATGTCGAGGATTCCACTTTGTAGCCCCATTTCTGAACGTTGGCTCTGCATCTCGTCGTGCCAGAGCGCAGTCTGTTCAGTGCCTTCCAGGTCGCCCAGTCCTCTGTGTGCCCAGGGGGGAGTCTCTCATTGGGTATCAGCCATTGGTTGAGGTTCTGGGTTTGGGCCTGCCACTTTTGGACTCTCGCTTGCTGAGGTGTTCCAGTGAGTGTCTCTGTAGATCTTAGAAAACTATTTCTAGATTTAAGTCGTTGACGTGCTGGCTGATACCCAAACAGGGGATGGGCTGGAGATTTCTCTGCCTTGGTCCTTTCACTATTGGCTGCTACTTCCCAGCGGATGTCAAGTGGTGCAATACCGGCTAAGCAGTGTAATTTCTCCAGTGGTGAAGGGCACGACACCCCGTGATAATGCAGCATGTCTCATTAAGAGCCACATCCACTGTTTTAGTGTGTTGAGATGTGTTCCACACTGGGCATGCATACTCAGCAGCAGAGTAGCACAGCGCAAGGGCAGATGTCTTCACTGTATCTGGTTGTGATCCCCAGGTTGTGCCAGTCAGCTTTCGTATGATATTGTTTCTAGCACCCACTTTTTGCTTGATGTTCAGGCAGTGCTTCTTGTAGGTAAGAGCTCTTACCTACTCTGGGAGATGCTAGCGGGGTACAAATAAAGTTTAATAATAATAATAATAATAATAATAATAATAAAAACCCACAAGAACTGAGTGATTCCAGCCATGAAAGCCTTCGGCAATCAAATGTGTATTTGATTATTATTTTTTTGCCAAATCTCTTCCCAATTATTATGGACTTTTAATGAAAACTTTCCATAAAGATTATTTTGGTGGAAAAAGGTGACACAAGATAAGCAGGGCCAGATGTAGTTCGCCAATGGGATTTTGGCCTGCATCAATAGGAGCATAGTGTCTACATCTAAGGAAGTAATGATAACCCTCTATTCTGCTTTGGTTAGACCACATCTGGAATATTGTGTCCAATTCTGGGCACCACAATTCAAGAGAGATATTGACAAGCTGGAATGTGTCCAGAGGAGGGCGACTAAAATGATCAAGGGTCTGGAGAACAAGCCCTATGAGGAGCGGCTTAGTGAACTGGGCATGTTTAGCCTGAAGAAGAGAAGGCTGAGAGGAGATATGATAGCCATGTATAAATATGTGAGAGGAAGCCACAGGGAGGAGGGAGCAAGCTTGTTTTCTGCTTCCTTGGAGACTAGGACACGAAACAATGGCTTCAAACTACAAGAGAGGAGATTCCATCTGAACATGAGGAAGAACTTCCTGACTGTGAGAGCCGTTCAGCAGTGGAACTCTCTGCCCCGGAGTGTGGTGGAGGCTCCTTCTTTGGAAGCTTTGAAGCAGAGGCTGGATGGCCATCTGTCAGGGGTGATTTGAATGCAATATTCCTGCTTTTGGCAGGGGGTTGGACTGGATGGCCCATGAGGTCTCTTCCAACTCTTTGATTCTATGATTCTATGATTCTACAAGCTGGAATGTGTCCAGAGGAGAGCGACTAAAATGATCAAGGGTCTGGAGAACAAGCCCTATGAGAAGCGGCTTAGTGAACTGGGCATGTTTAGCCTGAAGAAGAGAAGGCTGAGAGGAGATATGATAGCCATGTATAAATATGTGAGAGGAAGCCACAGGGAGGAGGGAGCAAGCTTGTTTTCTGCTTCCTTGGAGACGCGGAACAATGGCTTCAAACTACAAGAGAGGAGATTCCATCTGAACATTAGGAAGAACTTCCTGACTGTGAGAGCCGTTCAGCAGTGGAACTCTCTGCCCCGGAGTGTGGTGGAGGCTCCTTCTTTGGAAGCTTTTAAGCAGAGGCTGGATGGCCATCTGTCAGGGGTGATTTGAATGCAATATTCCTGCTTTTGGCAGGGGGTTGGACTGGATGGCCCATGAGGTCTCTTCCAACTCTTTGATTCTATGATTCTATACTTGCGGGGATAGCAATCAATCTTGGCTGAAAGCTTGGAGAGCTGCTGCCAGCCAGAAGAGCCAAGTGAAAGAGTGAAAGAAGAGGTCTGGCTGAGGACAAGGCTCAGGAGGGGTGTTTGGGTTGCCTCTGCGCCTGTGCAGAGCGCTCTCCCCTGTCCTTACAGAAGGCAGGAGGGGGCTGAAGGTGTGGACGGAGGCAAGGCGCAGATCCGGCCGAGAGCAGAGCACGCAGGCGCGCCCCCGCCGCCTGGGCCTTCTCTTCTGCCTCGGAGGCGCGCGTAGAGGGAGGCAGGCAGGGAGGGGGCGCTCAGGTGGGGCGATGGCCGAGCTCCGGCGGGGCTCCGGGTGAGCTTGGCGTCTCCCTCCGGCGAGGACAGAATGGGCGCCCGGCGGCTCCCTTCGGGGCTGCTGCTGCTGCTGCTGCTCGCGCTCTTCCCGCTCTGCGGAGCCATCCACTGGTACTGGAGTAAGTGGCGTCCCGGGACGAGGCTTTTTCGCTGCATTGCGGCAAAGCAGGGCTGCATGGGCTCCGGGAGAAGGGAAAGGGGGCTGCACAGGGTGGACGGGAAAGGCCCTGCCCCCCTCCTCCCTTCCTCCGCTTGTCTTTACTTCTGTCCCGCTCCCCAGTTGCGTTGCGTTGTTGTTTTTCCATCCTGGGAAGTAGTACTCGGATGGGGTCCCTCCACACTGTCCTCTGGTGCAGTTAGGCTGAGATATATGGCAGTGGAGACTCGGAAAATGAGCCAGTTCCAGCCTCAGAATTGGTTAGCTCCGTCTGTATAAAATCCACATTGAACCGGATAATATGGCAGTGTGGACTCTGATAACCCGCGATAGATCATGCGCCTTGATGCTCAGGGGTCTTTGGCACCCCTTTTCTCACCCTGGCATGAGGAGAAAGGGCAAGAGGCACCCCTATTTGCTTTCCTCGGTCTTTTGGGGGGTCTTTGGCACCCCTTTTCTCACCCTATTATGAGGAGAAAGGACAAGAGGCACCCCTATTTGCTTTCCTCAGTCTTTTGAGGGGTCTTTGGCACCCCTTTTCTCGCCCTATTATGAGGAGAAAGGCCAAGAGGCACCCCTATTTGCTTCCCTCAGTTTTTTGGGGGTCTTTGGCACCCCTTTTCTCACCCTATTATGAGGAGAAAGGACAAGAGGCACCCCTCTTTGCTTTCCTCAGTCTTTTGAGGGGTCTTTGGCACCCCTTTTCTCACGCTTGCATGAGGACAAAGGATAAGAGGCACCCCTATTTGCTTCCCTCAGTCTTTTGGGGGGTCTTTGGCACCCATTTTCTCACCTTAGTATGAGGAGAAAGAACAAGAGCCACCCTTATTTCTTTCCTCAGTCTTTTGGGGGCCTTGGGCACCCCTTTTCTCACCCTGGCATGAGGAGAAAGGGCAAGAGGCACCCCTATTTGCTTTCCTCAGTCTTTTTTTAGGGATCTTTGGCACCCCCTTTCTCACCCTGGCATGAGAAAGGAGACAAGGCACCCCTATTTGCTTTCCTCAGTCTTTTGAGGGGTCTTTGGTACCCCATTTCTCACCCTGGTTTGAGGAGAAATGACAAGAGGCACCCCTATTTGCTTTCCTTCGTCTTTTGGGGGGTCTTTGGTGCTCCTTTTCTCAACTTGGCATGAGGAGAAGGGAAAAGAGGCACCCCTATTTGCTTTCCTCAATCTTTTGAGGGGTCTTTGGCACCTCTTTTCTTACCCTGGCATGAGGAGAAAGGACATGAGGTACCCCTATTTGCTTTCCTCAGTCTTTTGAGGGGTCTTTGGCACCCCTTTTCTTACCCTGGCACGAGGAGAAAGGACAAGAGGCACCCCTATTTGCTTTCCTCAGTCTTTTGAGGGGTCTTTGGTGCTCCTTTTCTCAACTTGGAATGAGGAGAAGGGAAAAGAGGCACCCCTATTTGCTTTCCTCAGTCTTTTGAGGGGTCTTTGGCACCCCTTTTCTCACCCTGGCATGAGGAGAAAGGGCAAGAGGCAACCCTATTTGCTTCCCTCAGTCTTTTGAGGGGTCTTTGGCATCCCCTTTCTCACCCTGGCATGAGGGGAAAGGGTAAGAGGCACTCCTATTTGCTTTCCTCAGTCTTTTGAGGGGTCTTTGGCACCCCTTTTCTCACCCTGGCACGAGGAGAAAGGAGGCACCCCTATTTGCTTTCCTCAGTCTTCTTCGGGGATCTTTGGCACCCCTTTTCTCACTCTGGCATGAGGAGAAAGGGCAAGAGGCACCCCTCTTTGCTTTCCTCAGTCTTTTGAGGGGTCTTTGGCGCTCCTTTTCTCAACTTGGCATGAGGAGAAAGGAAAAGAGGCACCCCTATTTGCTTTCCTCAGTCTTTTGAGGGGTCTTTGGCACCCCTTTTCTCACCCTGGCATGAGGAGAAAGGGCAAGAGGCAACCCTATTTGCTTCCCTCAGTCTTTTGAGGGGTCTTTGGCATCCCCTTTCTCACCCTGGCATGAGGGGAAAGGGTAAGAGGCACTCCTATTTGCTTTCCTCAGTCTTTTGAGGGGTCTTTGGCACCCCTTTTCTCACCCTGGCACGAGGAGAAAGGAGGCACCCCTTTTTTGCTTTCCTCAGTCTTCTTCGGGGATCTTTGGCACCCCTTTTCTCACTCTGGCATGAGGAGAAAGGGCAAGAGGCACCCCTATTTGCTTTCCTCAGTCTTTTGAGGGGTCTTTGGCACCCCTTTTCTCACCCTGGCATGAGGAGAAAGGGCAAGAGGCAACCCTATTTGCTTCCCTCAGTCTTTTGAGGGGTCTTTGGCATCCCCTTTCTCACCCTGGCATGAGGGGAAAGGGTAAGAGGCACTCCTATTTGCTTTCCTCAGTCTTTTGAGGGGTCTTTGGCACCCCTTTTCTCACCCTGGCACGAGGAGAAAGGAGGCACCCCTATTTGCTTTCCTCAGTCTTCTTCGGGAATCTTTGGCACCCCTTTTCTCACTCTGGCATGAGGAGAAAGGGCAGGAGGCACCCCTATTTGCTTTCCTCAGTCTTTTGAGGGGTCTTTGGCGCTCCTTTTCTCAACTTGGCATGAGGAGAAAGGAAAAGAGGCACCCCTATTTGCTTTCCTCGGTCTTTTGAGGGGTCTTTGGCACTCCTTTTTTCACCCTATTATGAGGAGAAAGGACACAAAGCACCCCTATTTGTTTTCCTCGGTCTTTTGAGGGGTCTTTGGCACCCCTTTTCTCACCCTATTGTGAGGAGAAAGGACAAGAGGCACCCCTATTTGCTTTCCTCAGTCTTTTGAGGGGTCTTTGGCGCTCCTTTTCTCAACTTGGCATGAGGAGAAAGGAAAAGAGGCACCCCGATTTGCTTTCCTCAGTCTTTTGAGGGGTCTTTGGCACCCCTTTTCTCACCCTGGCATGAGGAGAAAGAACAAGAGGCACCCCTATTTGCTTTCCTCAGTCTTTTGGGGGGTCTTTGGCAACCCTTTTCTCACCTTAGTATAAGGAGAAAGAACAAGAGGCACTCTTATTTCTTTCCTCAGTTTTTTGAGGGGTCTTTGGCACCTCTTTTCTCACCCTGGCATGAGGAAAAAGGACACGAGGCATCCCTCTTTGCTTTCTTCAGTCTTTTGGGGAGTCTTTGGTGCCCCTTTTCTCACCCTGGCATGAGGAGAAAGGGCAAGAGGCATCCCTCTTTGCTTTCCTCAGTCTTTTGAGGGGTATTTGGCACCCCTTTTCTCACCCTATTATGAGGAGAAAGGATAAGAGGCATTCTCTATTTGCTTTCCCATTCCTGGGAGGCCTCTGCCCTTGAGTGTCTGCGCCTGGGAGGGACTTCTCTGAGGCAATGGCCCTACTTCTTCGCCCCCTTCAATTGGCGCCTCGCCTCGTTCTGCTGTCTCATGGCAGGGCCTTGCTGAGGACGTGAGAGGGTTTCCCTCGGTTTTTTTATATTTTCCTCCTCCTCCTCCAGAAGATAACAAGGAGCAGAGCCTGCAAGGGCGTGTCACAGCCTCTCTCTGCAGTGGAAGTGAAGGGGGGAGGAAGACATACAGGGGGAACCTGGAGGGAAGGAGTGACATGGGAGCACAGAGCCTTCAGGAGCCTTGGTGGGCCTTTGCAGCCCCCAAAGGCTGAATGGACCACCTGCCTGAGCAGAGCCCAGCAGGGGGCACCCTAGGATGCAGGCATTTGGTATATATTTGTGGCAATCAAGGGGAAACGGAGCCTACAAGGCTACCTGGAGCCTGGCTTCAATTATAGAAATGAGTGTCCTCAGAATGGCTGTCGCTAGATAACAGAGGATCAAACTCCTTTTCATCTAGAAAAGTGCAATTGTGAGACCGTTGCTTAAAAAGGCATCCCTAGATTCCTCGGTCCTGAATCCGGCCTATCTCTAACCTCCCCTTCCTGGGCAAGGTTCTAGAGTGGGTGGTTGCCTCCCAACTCCAGGGATTCTTGGACGACACTGATTATCTCGATCAGGGGTCCTCAAACTTTTTAAACAGAGGGCCAGGTCACAGTCCCTCAAATTGTTGGAGGGCCAGATTATAATTTGAAAAGAACATGAATGAATTCCTATGCGCACTGCACATATTTTATTTGTAGTGCAAAAAACACTTAAAAACAATACAATAATTAAAATGAAGATCAATTTTAACAAATATAAACTTATTAGTATGTCAATGGGAAGTGTAGGCCTACTTGGGTGATGAGATAGGATTGTTGTTGTTATTGTGTGCTTTCAAGTCATTTCAGAATTAGGTTGACCCTGAGCGAGGGCCGGGTAAATGACCTTGGAGGGCCACATCCGACCCCCGGCCCTTAGTTTGAGGACCCCTGATCTAGATCCATCGCAGTCTGGTTTTAGACCTCGCCATGGCACTGAGATGGTTTTGGTCGCCTTGATGGATGACCTCCGAGGAGAACTTGACAGGGGGAGTGTGCCCCTGTTGGTTCTCCTGGATATCTCAGTGGCTTTTGATACCATCGACCATGGTATCCAGAATGGGTCTTGGGGGCATTGCTCTGCAGTGGCTCCGCTCCTTCCTGGAGGGTCGCTCCTAGTTGGTGAAGCTGGGGGATACCTGCTTGGACCCGTGACCTTTGACCTGTGGGGCCCCACAAGGTTCCATTCTATCCTCCATGTTTTTTAATATCTACATGAAACCACTGGGTGAGGTCATCCGGAGTTTTGGAGTTGGGTGCCATCTGTACGCAGATGACGCCCAACTCTACTGCTCATTTCCACCAAACTCTAAAGAAGCCTCCCAGACCCTGAACCAGTGTCTGGTTGTTGTGATGGACTGGATGAGGGCTAACAGGTTGAACCTTAATCCAGACAAGACAGAGGTCCTCCTGGTCTGTCATGGGGCTGATTGGGGCATTGGGTGGCAACCTGTGCTCGACGGGGTTACACTCCCCCTGGGGGCAGGGGCGGCTCAACCCATTACGCAAAGTAAGCATTTGCAGTATAGTTGATTTTGCCTAGGGGTGCTCTTGAGGCGCTCTTGGGGGAAAATAGACCTTGACATATGCGAGTTGTAGTTACTGGGATGTATAGATCACCTACAATCAAAGAGCATTCTGAATTTCACCAATGATGAAATTGAACCAAATATGGCACACAGTACTCCCACGACGAACAGAAAATATATATCAGTAATTGGTTGGGAGGGGGGGGGGGGGCAAAATGCTGTTTGCTTACCATTGAAAATTACCTAGGGCCGCCTCTTTCTGGGGGTGCAGTTCCATACCTTGGGGGTCCTGGACTCAACGCTGTCACTTGATGCTCAGGTGTCGGAGGTGGCCAGGAGGGCCTTTGCACAACTTAAACTTATGCGCCAGTTGTGACCATACCTTGTGAAGTCTGACTTAGCCAGTGTTGTCCATGCCTTGGTTACATCTAGATTGGACTCTTGCAATGCGTTCTATGTGGGGCTGCCCTTGAAGATGGTCCGGAAGCTCCAACTGATACAACGGGCAGCAGCCAGGTTCCTTACTGGAGCAAACTATAGGGAGCATACAACCCTTTTAAAACAGCTTCACTGGCTGCCGATAAGCTGCCGAGCCAAATTAAAGGTGCAGGTTATGACCTATAAAGCCCTAAACGGTTTGAGCCCCGCCTATCTTTGCGGACGCATCTCCCTCTATGAACTGGCGTGAACTTTAAGATTTCCTGGGGAGGCCCTCCTTTTGCTCCCACCACCATCACAAGCACAGCTGGTGGAGACGAGAGAGAGGGCCTTCTCGGTGGTGGCCCCCCGCCTCTGGAACGCCTTTTCTAGAGAAATAAGACAGGCCCCATTCCTCCCCTCCTTTCGTAAGAGCCTGAAGACCTGGTGGTTTAAACAAGCCTTTGAGAATGACTAGTTCTAGTTCAGCCCCAGATACTGTTGAATATGGCCATATCTTTTTCTACCAATTACCCAGGTTACTTACTCCTATTAGGCCATAGACTCTACCTAATTTCCTGGGCCCTCTACAAATTGCACTAGCCCCGGCCCGGCCCTTTAAATTGCCTTGAACAGACAGGATTATTTTAAATATATATGTGCTATTGTGATTTTTAATGCTTATATTGCCTTGTTAATTTTATGTTTATGCTGTTTTTCTTTGTATGTATTGATGTTACTTGGAAACAGCTGAGCCCCCTCGGGGAGATAGAGTGGTATATAACTAAAGTTTTGTTGTTGTTGTTGAGTGTCCTCAGAATGGCTGTTGCTAGTTAACAGAGGGTCAAACTCCTTTCTATCAAGAGCCACTTCCGTCTTGTTGCCTTCAAAGTGTCGTTGACTCCATGGACAATGAATGCGTCAATACTGTTATTTTTTAATATAGTTCTTAGAGCTGTTTAGTTTTTACCCCGATGTTAAGTTGTCAATTCCCATCTCTAATTATCCATCATACAGATAACGGGGATTGCAGGCCAACAGGCCGTGTGGCCCTGAAATTGAGGAAAAGGTGAAAGGACATTTTAAAGCTGGCCTGGCCAAGCTTCAGCCCTCCAGATGTTTTGGACTTCAACTCCCACAATCCCTAATGGCCCTCCAGGTGTTTGGGACTTCAACTCCAACAATTCCTAACAGCCTGTAATTCCCAACTGTTTGCCCATGCCTGTTTTTAAGTCAGACATCATTATATCTGCAAGCCTTGGATATAAATTCAAACCCTTCTCTCCTGACTAAACAGAACCAACTGCAGCCTTCTAGATGTTGCTGTATCACAACTTCCATCAGCTGTAATGATGTCTAATGAGAAATACAGGAGTTGTAGCTCAGCATCTGGAGTGCTGTATGAGATGGCGTGGTGGGCCACATTTGGGCCTTGGGTTTGACACATGTAGGTTAACCACGCTCTGTCCATTGGTATGCTTCATTCACACGTGGCAGAGCCAGAGGTTATTTTGTTTCTAAATTTGCACCTAAGAACTTAGAATCATAGAGTTGGAAGAGGCTACAAGGGCCATCCAATACAACCCCATTCTGCAATTCAGGAATATACAATCAAAGCACTCCCAACAGATGGCCACCCAGCCTCTGCTTAAAAGCTTCCAGACAAGGAGGCTCCATCATGCTTTGAGGCAGCGTATTCCACTGTTAAGGAGCCCCCGGTGGCGCAGTGGGTTAAAGCACTGAGCTGCTGAGCTTGTTGATCGAAAGGTCGCAGGTTCGATTCCGGGGAGTGGCGTGAGCTTCCGCTGTCGGCCCTAGCTTCTGCCAACCTAGCAGTTCGAAAACATGCAAATGTGAGTAGATCAATAGGTACTGCTCCGGCAGGAAGGTAACGGCGCTTCATGCAGTCATGCCGGCCACATGACCTTGGAGGTATCTACGGACAACGCTGGCTCTTCGGCTTGGAAATGGAGATGAGCACCACACCCCAGAGTCAGACATGACTGGACTTAATGTCAGGGGACTACCTTTACCTTTACCTATTCCACTGTTAAACAGCTCTTACTGTCAGGAAATTCTTCCTAATGTTTAGGTGGAATAGTTTTTCCTGCAATTTAACCCATCGCTCCATATCCAGAGCAGCAGAAAATAAGCTTGCCTCCTCCTCAATGTACACATGAATTCTGCTTAAGAGTGTTTTGTATCTGGGTTGCCTCAATCGAATTGTGTTTTTAGATTGCAGATTGAGGAATAAATACTTGTCTGGACTACAGTTTGCAGAGGTAATTAGATGTCCCTGCCTGCCTCCTCTCTGTTATTGTGCTGTTGCAATTTAATTACCTCTCAACAGTTTGCAAATGCTACGTTCAGTAAAGGACAAGAGGGATCCTCTCACTTCTGCAGGAGTCTACCGTATACCATGCAGCTGTGGACAAGTCTACATAGGGACCACCAAACGCAGCATTGCCCAAACACGAATCAAGGAACATGAAAGGCACTGCAGACAACTCCAACCAGAGAAATCAGCCATAGCAGAGCACCTGATGAACTAACCTGGACACAGAGTATTATTTGAGAACACAGAAATGCTGGACCACACCAACAACCACCATGTCAGACTACACAGAGAAGCCATTGAAATCCACAAACATGTGGACAATTTCAACAGAAAGGAGGAAACCATGAAAATGAACAAAATCTGGCTACCAGTATTAAAAAACTCTAAAATTGCAACAGCACAACAACAGAGAGGAAGCAGGCAGGGACATCTAATTACCTCTCAACAAAAGTTTGCTCCAGGCACAGTCAGCCCATTGTATGCTAATCAAGGAGGTCAGTTGAAACATTCACACCTAACTGCAGCAGGGAAGAGCTCCTTGCCCCACCCCAGCCATTCCACAGATATATAAACCCTTTTTCCTAGTTCCAACAGACCTCACTACCTCTGAGGATGCTTGCCATAGATCAGTGTTTCTCAACCTGGGGGTCGGGACCCCTGGAGGGGTCACGAGGGGGTGTCAGAGGGGTCACCAAAGACCATCAGAAAACACAGTATTTTCAGTTGGTCATGGGGGATCTGTGTGGGAAGTTTGGCCCAATTCTATCAATGGTGGGATTCAGAATGCGCTTTGATTGTAGACGAACTCTAAATCCCCGCAACTGCAACTCCCAAATGTCGAAGTCTATTTTCCCCAAACTTGACCAGTGTTGACATTTGGGCATATTGAGTATTTGTGTCAAGTTTGGTCCAGATCCATCATTGTTTGAATCCACAGTGCTCTCTGAATGTAGGTGAACTACAACTCCCAAATTTAAGATCAATGCCCACCAAACCCTTGCAGTATTTTCTGTTGGTCATGGGAGTCCTGTGTGCCAAGTTTGATTCAATTCCATTGTTGGTGGAGTTCAGAATGCTCTTTGATTGTAGGTGAACTATAAATCCCAGAAACTACAATTCCCAAATGACAAAATCAACCCCCCCCCCCCAATACCCCACCAGTATTCAAATTTGGGCATATCAAGTATTTGTGCCAAATTTGGTCCAGTAAATGAAAATACATCCTGCAAATCAGATATTTACATTACGATTCATAATAGTAGCAAAATTACAGTTATAAAGAAGCAATGAAAATAACGGTTGGGGGTCACCCACAACATAAGGAACCGCATTAAGGGGTCGCGGCTTTAGGAAGGTTGAGAACCACTGCCATAGATGTAGGCGAAAAGTCAGGAGAGAATGCCTCTAGACCATGGCCATACAGCCCAAAAAAACCTACAACAACCCAGTGATTCCGGACATGAAAGCCTTTGACAATAACGAAAAATTTGGTAATGGTAAAAGGTTTCTGAACACCACCCAAGGTTCTTCCAGACAGACCCCTATATCTCAGGATCTGATCCCAGGTTTTCTGTTTTAAACTGGATTATGTGAGTCTGCATTGCCAGATAATCTGGGATAAACAGAAAACCTGGGATATAGGGCCTGTTTGGAAGGGCCACCACTTACACAAATTGGTTAGCAGCAATATTTAGAATGAACTCTTCAGAAAATGCTTCAGTTAAACTCCATAAAAAGGAAATTCCGCCTATTTATCAAACTTTGCAAATGCTGATGTATTATCAGTAAATGTTTTATTTTGTACCTATTTTATATACATATAAAGTGGGGCACAGAAAGGGGTCGCGAGTGGAAAAAGTTTACGAAGCGCTATTTTGGAGTAAATGCTCTTTCCCAATGCCTCCTTGTCTCACTGTCCGTCTTGCTGTTGCAGAGCATTGTGATCATGAACTGGTTGGCCCTCTCTACACATGGAATCTCGCCTCATCCTCTCGATCCAGCATCTTCCGTGCTGCCACGTTCGGTCGTATTTATGGTGAGTTCAGTAAGGAGAAACAACCCGCAGCCCAGTAGCATTGACACACATAAGACTAAACCAGTGACCTATTTAGTTCTGTTGGTTGTCTTCCAACAGTGGCCACTTGCCCTGAGGAGATTCACAAGCAAAGTCTGACAGTGGAATCAGTTATTTTTTTGTACTGTGTCTCCATAGTTAGAATTATTCATGGCCTCTAAATACTGAATCATTAATCTCCTCAATGTTTGGTGTTCTAAATTTTATGGAGAAAAGTTTTATAGGTGTAAATATATAGCTTGAATGCATGTTGCAGACACCCAAGAGTAGGATTCTGTTCTAGGGTTTACTCAGTTGATGGAGATAAACTAATTTGTTGTGTATGGTTCTGGGATAGTAAAAGCTATTGTTGGCAGTTTATGCTTTTGTGACCAGAATGACTGGGATATTGTGTGGTTTCCAGGCTGTATGAACGTGTTCTAGCAGCATTTTCTTCTGACTTTTTGCCTGCTAGAGCATGGCCATACAGCCCAGAAACCACATAACAACCCTAATCATTTTAGTTCTGAAAGCCATGCTGGTTGATGCCTTCCATGCCAGTGGGACAAGTATCATATATTCTGGCATATAAGACTACTTTTTAACCCAAGAAAATTTTCTCAAAAGTCAGGGGTTGTCTGATACGCGGGAGTAGTCTTATACGTGGGGGGTCGTCTTATACGCAGGAGTAGCCTTATGCATGGGAGTCGTCTTATATGTGGAAGTAGTCTTATACACCGGGAGTCGTCTTATAGAGCGGGTGCTGAAACTTCCAATCTGGATTGGAGAATCTGTGGTTGCTGCATATTGTGAGGGGAGCTCAAAAATGGCAGTGGCTGCATCCCTGCCATATGCAGCGACTGTATGAAAGCATTAAGGGTGACGCTGTATAAGTATGGTAGAAGAAAATCCATTCATCAGGATTTGTGGACTTAATGTGCTCCCGATGGTGAGGTGAAGGGGCGCCTCAACGAGAAGGTGTAAGTGAAGGACGGAGCAAGCTGCAGGCATCCGGGGCATCCAGGATATAGAAAAAAGAGATAGCTCTGGGCCTAGAAAAACACAACTCTTTTACCTGTCTGGCCCGTCCTTGTATCCTATTACCGTACCTCCTCCTCTGCCTCTCAGATCTTGCTAATGAAGACTGCAGTGAAGCGGTGCAGGTGCGCAGATGCAAGATCTGAGAGGCAGAGAAGGAGGTACACTAACAAGAAAATTACCATATTGAAATCAAATCTGATGCTCTTAAAATTTTTATTTGGTGTGTGTTGGAAGAGGGGTAGTCTTATATGGTGAGTATATTTTAACTGGAAAAGTTGGGGGTCGTGTTATACGCCCAGTCATCTTATATGCCAGAATATATGGTAAATACACTCCAGGTTTTTAGTCCAAAATGTACAGGAGCTATCCAAGGTAGGGAACCCTTTTCTCTACATGTTCACTATGCCTTGGATAGCATCTTTAAAGTTCAGACTAAAATTTAGAACAGATTTATTCGTTGGAAATAGCAACCTTCTTCCAGCCTCCACTAGTTATTTGTTTGTATATAATTCAGATTGCTTACTGTATTGTATATGTGTATACTGATATGCAGTTTTCCATAACTCTATGTTGTGGGAGGGACTGCAGACCATGTGTTCAGAACTGGGACTGTTCAGGACTCAGACTCCATTTTAGAAACAGTATGCTTTCAGACGCCAGTAGGAACAGTACAGTTTAGACGTCGGTAGAAACAGAATGCTTTAGAGAACTGATTCTCAGAACAGGAAAATCCTTTAGACTGTTGAAGATGAGAAAGATTCCCTGTGTTACCTGCACAGAGAAACTACTTCAAATCCTATTTGTAACTGGACTGATAAGCAATGTACCTCTATGCTGAATACATGAAGTTTGTGAGGAAACAAACTATGTTACTTTTAAAGAAGTCTGCTTATTTTTGGTCTCTTGAGAGCATTATTTAAACCAAGATGTTTTAAGGGAGAGTAGATGTTTTGAGGCAACTGAAAAGAACACTTCTGAAATTCTGTTATATATATGTTTTTGTGCATTGGCATATCTTTGTCCCTAACAGAACAAAAAGATATCTAGATATATCGGTTTAACAGTTGAGAAACCTAATTGCCTTGCATGAATATTAGTGGATATTTACCACTAAGGAGAAGGTTAACTCAAGCGGGTTTTTAGCAATTCTCAGGAAGATTCCTGATTTTCCCAAAATGGTGGTGTTTTCAAAAAGGTTATGGAGATTTCCATTTCCAAAAAGGTTATGGCATCATTTTTCCAAAAGGTGATTTTCAACAAGGTAACACCTTTCCAAAGATCATAATTCTCCAAAATATATGATTTTCCAAGATGGAAGTCACTAGCTGCCATTGTCTGGAGGTTTCACCTGGCTTCTCTACCCTTTTGCAGGTGCCGGTGGTTGGTCCCCTGATCCCAAAGACAAGCATCCTTGGCTCCAGATTGACCTGACGAAGAAAGCCCACATCAAAAGCATTGCCACTCAGGGCACCTTCAATTCCTACAACTGGGTGACGCGGTACATCGTCCTCTATGGGGACCATCCTAACAACTGGAAGCCTTATTTTCAACGAGGGAGCAATTGGGTGAGAGCGGAATTGCTGGCTGGCATCTTTACACAGAAGTGTAAATCCAATTTGCACCTGTGTATGTATTATTCATGGTCAGCATAGATGGTGGAATTCAATTCTGCTATTCCCACTGACCCCAGATAACCCATAAAATTCCTGAGCTCTTATGTTGCTTCTCCTGTTGCGGGGACACATCCCCGTTACGATTTGGTGGCAAGGGGAAGATGCAGGGGGAGGCGGAAAGAGGCGGTGATTTGCCGTGGCCATAGAACAATAAAGGCATCATCTTGGACACCTTGAGGATCTTGTTCAGTAGATGATAGGGTCTTCCTGTAGCTGGATGGGGAAATATAGCCATCTGCTACCTGCTCCATTCTCCTATTATCTTACTGCCACCAAATAGCTGTTGGAGGGAGTCCTCAGCGTCAAGGAAGGCATGGCCCCAAGGGGCAGCGGGCGGTATGTGAGGTGGGGGGTGGTTAAAGATACTAAATTAGAGAACTCTGAAGCCTAAATATTCAAAAGGCACCAGATTCCATCTGAATTTGGAAGCTAAGCAGGCTTAGTCAGATTCCATCTGAATTTGGAAGCGAAGCAGGTAGACCACCAGTGAATACCAAGTTCTGTAGGCTATATTTCAGAGGAAGCACCTGGCAAACCCACCTCTGAGTATTCCTTGCATTTGAAAATCTTATAATATTCATGGGGTCACCATAAGTTGACAGGTGACTTGAAAGCACGCATACACTGACACTCAAACTAAGGCCCTCGGGCCTTAGTTTGAGGACCCCTGGTCTAGAGTGTAGAACTGTGAACCAACTTCCTCATTGCATTTTCCTCTACATAATATGTTGCAATACACATAACTGCTGTACCGGATGTAGCAAGGCAGAGAAGACCATTGGGAAAGGTTGGATAGACATAAAATGGGTTGGGTGGCCTGCTCCTGCTTTAGAATAAGTTTTGAAAGGACCTAACACAACAGTTTGCAGAATAGGCAGGTAGATGATGAACAGATGCATGCTTATGCTGACAATGCTATATCTATACCTTGTTTTGCCAGCTTTGCACAAACATCATTTTATGACAAGGTTTTGCCAACAGAACATGTTGTTTTTAAATTGCTTGTGGTTATTGCTTGTATTGTTGTATTCTGGGCTCGGCCTCATGTAAGCCACACCGAGTCCCCTGGTGAGATGGTAGCAGGGTATAAATAAAGTGTTGTTGTTGTTGTTGTTGTTGTTGTTGTTGTTGTTATTATTATATTCCCAAAGGCACCTGGGAAAACCAGGATACTGTAGTGGTCTGAGCTTTGGGCTACAATTCCGAACACAAGGATTTGAATCCTTACTCAACTATGGAATCCCAGGAGTGACCACGAGCAAGTCACACTCTCTCAGCCTCAAAGGAAGACAAAGACAAACCTCATATAAACAGTTCTTAAAAGAAATCTCTGTAATATGATTGCTTTAAATTGGAAATGACTTGAAAGCACGCAACACCAAAGGGCATGCCATCTTTTAACAAAGAAAAGAAATGAAAAAAGATAGCCAATTCCCGATTTTAAACGTTTCTATAATCAATGAGAATTCTATACTGGGATCACGTGGAGATGGTTTTGTAGAAAAATCTTTTTATGTATATGTCCCTTTGTGACAGGTCCCTTTTTTGTGACTTGTGGGCATCACAGATTATTCTGAATCAATACAGCGTTATCTTTCAGTATCTTCTGCAAAATTCTGCATTTTTGTGGTAAATCTGGGTCTTTCATAGTGGAAGTACGCATTTTCTGTCCCTGATGTGTTGCACTCCACTGTTTTCTACATCCTTCCCCTTTCTTTTTAATTCTGAAATTATGATGTGCATCTTTCTGTGTAAACCATGTGGAAACAACCTCTTCATGCTGATACTCTGAGTAGTTTATCTTCAGATCTTGCTTTTCTCTTGCTTTCTTGTGCAGACATTTTTTGGCAACGTGAATGCGAGTGGTGTGGTCCGCCATCATCTGCATTATCCCATCTTGGCTCGCTACCTACGTATTATTCCCATAGCTTGGAATCCACATGGGCAAATTGGTTTACGTGTGGGCCTTTACGGCTGTTATTACCGTAAGTGACTTGGCAATTTACTTATCTGTTTAAGAAAATCACATTTGTAAGACCAATGCCTAGGGGAAAAGCTCTCTCAAACAATAACTTTCTGCAGGATCTTTGAGGCTAAAGGTTTTAATGATAGAGAATTAACTCAAAGGAAACTCCAAAACAGAAAAGTTGGGTAAAGAAAAAAAAACCTGTTTCTTATTAAGAAAAAGATAAACCAACCTCTTGTTCTAAAAGAAATAACCCAATACGTCAGGAGGTTATGAGTGGTGCAACTGAGCTTAAAGGGGCTTCTCACTCTCCGATGTGAAAAGTCCAAATGTGCAGGTATAGCTGTACCAGGATCTCCAATTTTGTTTGCTTTGCATTGAATGTTTGTTGTAGTCCTAAGTTTCAGGGACTCTGCAGATAGGTGGCTTCTTTTGGCTGCAATCATAGGGCAAGCCACCTGTCAATTATTGTTAGGTTCCCTGGTGCCGCCCCCTTTTGGGGTTTTGGAGGGAATAGGAGCCCTTTTTGGGTCAGTCCACACAGAGAAGCTTTTCATGCAGGACATAATACCAAGAGCTCCTGTAGAAAGCTTCGTCTTCTATGGCTTGGCCGGGGAGATATACAGCCCACAGCTTGGCCGGGGTTATACAGCCCTACAGTTCCTTTGCTGAAGGACTTCAGTCAGCCATCACGGAAACCTGAGTTCATTTTCCCCTGGAAGTCTACAAAGCTCTGCTTGGTAAGGGTCACTCACGGAAGCCAGAAGCACTTGGTACTGGGTGCAGGGGCTCCACGCCAACAGAGGCAAAGACAGACTGCCCAGATTAGAAGTTAAGGATTTCCCCATTAGTTACAGTTATGAAGATAGTGCCTGTTCCCTGTGGACAAGATTGAGAGAGAGCCAATAGACTGTTAAGAAAGCCTTAAAGTACCTGTTTGTTTTTAATAATAAAGAACTTTGTTGAACCTTTGAGCAATCCAGAGACTCTGTTTTAAGGAAATCCAAAGGTCTTTAATCTGAGGCAACCCTGGTGTCCCGTTGGGCACACAGAATTTATGTCCTGTCTACAATCTTATGCACAGGCCCAGCGTGCGACAGCACACCAACTAAGGCAGGGAGCTAGGTTCTGGATGAAGAAGAGTTTGGAGATTTCTTCTGCTTTTGTTTCTGTGGAAAATCCCTCTGGAATCTTGTGGAAGATGTTAATGTAAAATTAGTGTAATGTGAATGTTTAAATGTAATTTTGTGTAATGCCTGTGAATGTAACCTGATTGCATTAGCAGAGAGTGTATTGACTCTGAAAGGGTTAATCAGTCAAGCCTCTAATGAACTGTGAAGTTGTGACCCTGAGTATGCCTAGAACGCGTAGGGAGGATCCAGGAATAAGATTTCGTTCGTCCTTCTTACTTTGATGCTTTTGTCTTGTTACTGTCTTTTTGGTTGGGTGTCAACGCGAGCGTGTGCTGTATATTTGCTCTACTCAGTAAAGCTATACATATAAGGGTCTGGAGAACAAGCCCTATGAGGAGCGGCTTAAGGAGCTGGGCATGTTTAGCCTGAAGAAGAGAAGGCTGAGAGGAGATATGATAGCCATGTATAAATATGTGAGAGGAAGCCACAGGGAGGAGGGAGCAAGCTTGTTTTCTGCTTCCTTGGAGACTAGGATGCGGAACAATGGCTTCAAACTACAAGAGAGGAGATTCCATCTGAACATGAGGAAGAACTTCCTGACTGAGCCGTTCAGCAGTGTGGTGGAGGCTCCTTCTTTGGAAGCTTTTAAACAGAGGCTGGATGGCCATCTGTCAGGGGTGATTTGAATGCAATATTCCTGCTTCTTGGCAGGGGGTTGGACTGGATGGCCCATGAGGTCTCTTCCAACTCTTTGATTCTATGATTCTATGATTTGCTTTTACTGAAGTCTCAAAGTGTCCATTCTTCTAAGCTGCAAAGCTTCTGTCGCACTCTGACAGAAGATCTCTTTGGGGGTCTCTGGAATCTTTCTGGAATCTCCCCGCTTGAATCTCTCTGGAATATTGTGAGGGAAGGAGCTCTCCATCTGGAATCTCTGCCTTTGCTTTGCCCCTCTGCCTATATTTAACCTGTTCCTAGTTTGGAGGTTGTCACTAGGAGTCAAAGAACCACCTCTGAGTACGGCAAAGCACGACCTTAATGTTGTTCTATGTGAGCCCAAAAGAAAAGTTGTGCTAAAAGTGATGAATACTGAAAAAAGTGGCAGATATGAACATGGCCTCTCTCGCTCTTTGGTAATGTTTCCTAATGACTCTTAAATGGTCCTCTGAGAATAAAGTGGAGTTCTCACATGGAACAAAGCCACTCAAATATAAACAATATAGATGTTCCAGCCTAAGCTGGCTTGCAAGAGCTTCCATTTATTAAGGGTAAGCAATATATACAAGCCTTGATTGCTTTATTGAATCCTACAATGAGATAGTTTCCTTATCAGTGGGGGCAGGATTTCATAAGAAAATTCCAGTTTGTATTTTTAAAACGAGACTTGTCTTCTTCTGAGGTGGTGAAGGACCCGGAGATCATTTCCTCTATCTGACTTCTTGTCCAGAGTATAGCAAGAAACATCTCTCTGCCAAAAAGCCTGCGTGCAAGTCATATTTATCAAACATAACTCATACCAACATCTAGAGCACAGAATTTGTTTAGTTTTTCCATATATTTATTTATTTATTGTGTAAGGAGCAACCAGACAGTTGTATTACATTTTTAACAAAACAAACAGACAAAACACAAAGTTTGCAAGCTTGGTAGTTGATTAAATGTCCTTTGACCAGTATGTGACCACTTGGAGTGCCTCTGGTGTTGCCGCAAGAAGGTCCTCCATTGTGCATGTAGCAGGGGTCAGGTTGCATTGCAACAGATGGTCAGTGGTTTGCTCTTCTCCACACCCGCATGTGGTGGATTTCACTTTGTAGCCCCATTTCTTAAGGTTGGCTCTGCATCTCATGGTGCCAGAGTGCAGTCTGTTCAGTGCCTTCCAAGTCGCCCAGTTTTCTGTGTGCCCAGGGGGGAGTCTCTCATGGGTATCAGCCATTGATTGAAGCTCTGGGTTTGAACCTGCCACTTTTGGATTCCCGCTTGCTGGGGTGTTCTAGAGAGTGTCTCT
Organism: Anolis sagrei; assembly: GCF_037176765.1. NCBI lineage: Eukaryota > Metazoa > Chordata > Lepidosauria > Squamata > Anolidae > Anolis > Anolis sagrei. The sequence continues at coordinate 50,846,171 of NC_090026.1, read as the reverse complement.
GTAGATCTTAGAAAACTATTTCTTGATTTAAGTTGTTGACGTGCTGGCTGATACCCAAACAAGGGATGAGCTGGAGATATCTCTGCCTTGGTCCTTTCACTATTGGCTGCTACTTCCTGGCGGATGTCAGGTAATGCAATACCAGCTAAGCAGTGTAACTTCTCCAGTGGCGTAGGGCGCAGACACCCTGTGATAATGCGGCATGTCTCATTAAGAGCCACATCCACTGTTTTAGCATGGTGAGATGTGTTCCACACTTGGCATGCATACTCAGCAGCAGAGTAGCATAGCGCAAGGGCAGATGTCTTCACTGTGTCTGACTGTGATCCCTAGGTTGTGATCCCCAGTTTTTCCATATGAGACTGGTGGAGAACAGTTAAGAGTTTTCAGGTTTTTTCTCTAGTAGTGTGCTGTCACGTGCTGAGCTCCTATAAAAGACTGTAAACAGGACTTACATTCTGTTAGCCCAATGGGATGCCGGGGTTGCCTCAGAGAGAGGTGTTTTGGGATTTTCCTGAAAAGATGGGCTCCAAAGTCCTTAGAGATGCAACAAAATCTTTATTACTGAACAAATAACAAATCTTCAACGATTAGCTTCAAAGTTTTCTTAATAAACTATTGGCTTTCTCAATCTTGCCCCGAAAGACAGGCAACTGTTCCTTCACTGCTGGGAAAATCCCTGACCTCTACCTGGGCAATCTGTCTTCTCTTCTGTTGGCGTGGGACGCCCACACCCAGTCCCATCTGCTTTATGGTTGCCGCAAAGGGCCCTTACCAAACAGAGACTTTGCAAAACTTCCAGGAGGAGGAAGATGTTCACTTCCCAGTGATGGCTGGCTGAAGCGCTGTGGGACTGGATCCCTAGCTAGAGAGCTGTGAGGCTGTATCTGTATATCCCTGGCCAAGCTATGAGGCTATTTTTCCCCGGCCAAGCTGTAAATGATGAAGCCTTTTACAGGAGGCCCTGGTTTAACTCCTGTAAGAAAGGCTTCTCTGTGTGGACTGACCTAAAATGGCTCCTATTCCCTCCAAAACCCAAAAAAGGGGATGGGACTAGGGAACCTAATGATAATTGACAGGTCATTGACCCAATAATTGCAAAGTAAGGAAAGCCATCTCACTGCAAATGCACAGAACCTAAAAATACATGCAACAATCCACAAATGGCAAGGTAAGCTGGAGCTCCTGGTACGGCCATACCAGAACAAGTAGTGATGTTACATGATCTTAAAAGTGGGGTAGATATAGCTTCTGTATCAGTGGGGCAGAAAATTTGCTCCCATTTGCAGTTTGAATTATAATGAAGCTATCCAAGATACTGAACGTATTATAGCAGTGGTTCTCAACCTGTAGGTCCCCAAGTGTTTTGGCCTACAACTCCCAGAAATCTCAGGCAGTTTACCAGCTGTTAGGATTTCTAGGAGTTGAAGGCCAAAACATCCGGGGACCCACAGATTGAGAACCACTGTACTATAGGGTCATGATTCAGCACTTTGTAGAGTTTCGGCACTATTTAGAACAGATTCATCACCTTACTGATATGGAAGCTGCCACTGATAGTGATGAATCTCTTTGGTAAAAGTGGTCCGAAAACTGTTTCTTTTCACAGGGAAAAAGAGAGAGAGGAGAGTTGTTGTTTTTCTTAAACCCAAGTAGCCATTCATTTGTCTATTCTTTTTTTCTCCCTACAGAGTCTGACATCTTATATTTTGATGGTGATGATGCCATTGCCTACAAGTTCCGCACCAGAAGCATTCGTACCACCCAAGACGTGCTTGCGTTCAACTTCAAGACAATGGAACGCGAGGGCCTCCTGATGTATGCAGCCGGGGCCCAGGGAGACTACATCCGGTTGGAACTGCATCAGGCCCAGCTGGTCCTTAGCATGAGTCTTGGTGAGGTTGGGAAGAAGGAGTATGTGTTAACTTGCTACTAAGATAGTAATTGGGTGCTGGAAGGAGGAATTTGTTTATGTAGGAATCAAGCTGAATGTCAAGTCTAATCTGGGCCTATAGCAGTTGGCTTTTGAACAGGACGTGCTCTTTGTGCCCAGTGGGAAGCCGGGGTGCCTCGAGTGAGAGGCCCTAAGGATTTTCCTATACAAAAGTCTTTAGAAGCTTGAAAAGTTTAACAAGGTCCTTTATTATTGCTTAGGTCTTCAACAAAACAAACAAATACTTCTCAGATCTTCAACAAATCAAACCAATGCTTCTTAACTTGTCTACAAAGGACACGCACCTTGCTTGGAGAACTATTTCTTTCTTTAACAAGAAAAACCCTTTTTAACCCCTCCTTGGGCAATCTACTTCCTAAACTTTGCTGGTGTGGGCTCTACTCCCGGCTCCAAACTGCTTCTTGGGTCCTGAGTAGACCTACCAGTCAAGGCTTTGTAGATTCTCCAGCTGGAGTCCTTTGGAACTGTTTTCCCCCAGAATTTTGTAAGAAACGAAGCTTCTCTACAGGTGAAGCTGATTCACATACTGTAGCTAAGCTTTCAACTGTAAGACTGAGCTAAAATGGCTCCCTTTCCTTCCTGAACCCTGGGGAAAGGGGCGGAACTAAAGAACATAATGATGATAGGCAGGTGGCAGGCCCCATAACTGCAACATTTGTATCCCACCTATATCAGCCCGAAGGCGACTCATAATAATAATAATAATAAGAGAGGAAAATCATAAATGTTATAAAAATAATAATAGAGTAAAATAAGGGAAACATAATAATAACGGTAATAATAGAGTAAAATAATAAATGTAATAATAAGAGTAAAATGATTAATGTAATATAATAATAATAATGATAATAATAATAATACATTTTTTTTATTACTAAGGTAGCTGCAAACTCCCAGCATTAAAAGTGATTGTGTCCCATATAAGATCTAGTATTGTATAGTGGTTTGCGTTTTAGGCTATTTATTTTCTGTGGAAATATGTGAACCAATATTCTTGTACCTTTGCTTTCCAAATGTTGGCAGGAAATTCACTTATCTGTGGATGCAGACTCTTTTAGTACTAGCACATATGTAGGCCCAAAGGCAAAGTCACATTTTGAAGGAGAATAGAAAAGTTTATCAAACATAGATTAGCTTCTGCTTTTCTGATGACACTCTTTCCACTCACTTCAGGCAACAGTACACTGAACATGAGTGGAGGGGAGACAATTATGAAAATGGGAAATCTTCTGGATGACCAGCACTGGCACCAACTTCGACTTGACCGCTACAGGCAGTATGTCAACTTAAGCCTGGATGGAGAAGTTCTACACTTTCGTCTCAATGGGGCGTTTGAGCAGCTTGACTTGGACAGAGAGGTGATGTGATGGACAGCAACTTCCACATTATCAACATACAAGTTATATTTGTTATGACCTGATGAAGGATATAAAACTTCTTAAGCCTAGATCAAACTTTTGTCTACCTTTTTTGTTGAGGCTGGTGTCTGCTTAGGCCCTACAGCAATGGTTCTCAACCTGGGGTCCCCAGATGTTTTTGGCCTACAAATCCCAGAAATCCCAGCCAGTGTACCAGCTGTTAGGATTTCTGGGAGTTGAAGGCCAAAAACATCTGGGCACCCCAGGTTGAGACCCACTGCCCTACAGTGATCTCCAGGCTTAGCTCCCTTCTTTCATTGGTTAAGCCTGGGTTGTATTTGGACATTGGGAAATCATGTGGAATGCCTGGAATGCTGTGTCCAATTCTGAGTACCGCAATTTAAGGGATATATTGACAAGTTGGAATGTATCCAGAGGAGGGTGACTAAAATGATCAAGGATCTGGGGAACAAGCCCTAAGAGCTGGGCATGTTTAGCCTGCAGCAGAGAAGGCTGAGAGGAGATATGATGGCCATGTATGTGAGGGGAAGTCATAGGGAGGAGGAAGCAAGCTTGTTTGCTGCCCTGGAGACTAGGACATGGAACAGTGGCTTCATACTATAGGAAAGGAGATTCCACCTGAACATTAGGAAGAACTTCCTAACTAGCTGTTCAGTAGTGGAACTCTCTGCCCCTGAGTGTGGTGGAGGCTCCTTCTTTGGAGGCTTTTAAACAGGCTGGATGGCCCATGAGGTGTCTTCCAATGCTATGATTCTGTGTGTCTGCTTAACCTTCTTGTTCCGGTCTTTGTAGATCTTTTTTGGAGGAGTGATGAACTATGAAAAACATCGCCTTGCTTATCATCTGAATTTTCGTGGCTGTATGGAAAACATTGTCTACAACCTGGTCTACATAAGTACTATGGCAAGGCTCCGCAAACCTAACATCCGAGTTGAGGTGAGGGATGAATGCATGATCCTAGCATCATGTCCCAAATGCACTTTATTAGAGATTTAAGATTGTCTGCACACCGCACCTGTCTCTAAAAACCTATCAATTTCACCTGTCATGTCCAGCACTTTTTAAATTTTATTCATTACATTTGGCCTGGCCTTAATTTTTAAATGCGTCGTGGTGTTATTGTCTAATGTTTATTGCAATTGCTTTATGTTTATTGTTTTGCTTTATGAGTTTTATTGTTGTATTTGTTATGCTGTTGTTTTTTGAGGGTCTTGACCTTTTGTAAGCCGCACCGAGTCCTTCAGGAGATGTTAGCGGGGTATAAATAAAGATAATAATAATAATAATAATAATAATAATAATAATTGACTTGGATTTATAATGGTCCTGGCCGCCGCCTCAGAAGGGCCAGGTCTGAGGGGAAGGCTCCCCATGTGGCCTAGCCGACCAGGGGAGCCTTCCCCACTCGGCCCTCAACCCCTGCTTGGCTCGGAAGGGGCGAGGGTTGAGGGGAAGGCTCCAAATGCGGCCTAGCAGGCCGGGGGAGCCTTCCCAACTCGGCCCTTGCTAGGCTCGGAAGGGGCCAGGGGAAGGCTGCCCACGCGGCCTAGCCACCCAAGTCTGATCCAGGTCCCTCATGGGTGGAGGTCGGTTTCTCTGTTTGTGAGTGAACCACAACTCTCAGAAACAACAAAGTGTCGTCTTCCCATCTGTACAAACCGCTCTGAGACGCCATCGAGGTGCTTGGCCCTGCCAACGCGACCGTCCCGCCCGAGGCCCCGAGGGGGGCCGTCACCACGGCCCCCCAAGTCATGGAGATCAGCATGACCGTGTTTTGCAGGGTGTCCCACAGCCCCACGCCTTCCGCCCCCTCGGTGGACCAGCGGTATTCTCTCCCGGAGGTGCCTCTTCTTGACCTGATCCCGGCCAAGAAGAGGAAGGCTGAGGAAATGGAGGCGGAGCCTCAGCAAGACAAGAGGACAGGGAAGAGAAGACGCCCTAATAGTGGAAGAAGCGGGCCCTTGGCCCTTGGCCCTGTACCATCTGGTGGTCTCTTCCACTTCAGCTTAGCGCTCCGGTCGCCCTCCCTGGTCGGAACTGCCTTTTAAAAAGCAAACACTGCAACCCTGCTACATTGCCGGCCACCTCCACCTCCAGCTCCGCCTGTAATGCAATCGTATTCCTTCCCAAGAGGAGGACGCCAACGCACCCGCCCCACCCGAGGAGAAGATGCCTTCCTTCATGCTCCACCTGTGCCAGATAACCCAAGGAAGACGGGGTACTTTCTGGGCTCCTTTGCTGGCACCGTGTATGGCTGCAACGTCCACCACGATGGCCATTCGACCTCGAACCCCGGGGCCAACTTCGTCACCACGGCCCCCCAAGTCATGGAGATCAGCATGACCATGTTCTGCAGGGTGTCCCACAGCCCCACGCCTTCCGCCCCCTCGGTGGACCAGCGGTATTCTCTCCCGGAGGTGCCTCTTCTTGACCTGATCCCGGCCAAGAAGAGGAAGGCTGAGGAAATGGAGGTGGAGCCTCAGCAAGACAAGAGGACAGGGAAGAGAAGACGCCCTAATAGTGGAAGAAGCGGGCCCTTGGCCCTTGGCCCTGTACCATCTGGTGGTCTCTTCCACTTCAGCTTGGCGCTCCGGTCACCCTCCCTGGTCGGAACTGCCTTTTAAAAAGCCAACACTGCAACCCTGCTACATTGCCGGCCACCTCCACCTCCTCCAGCTCCGCCTGTAATGCAATCGTATTCCTTCCCAAGAGGAGGACGCCAACGCGCCCGCCCCACCCGAGGAGAAGATGCCTTCCTTCATACTCCACCTGTGCCAGATAACCCAAGGAAGACGGGGTACTTTCTGGGCTCCTTTGCTGGCACCGTGTATGGCTGCAACGTCCACCACGATGGCCATTCGACCTCGAACCCCGGGGCCAACTTCGTCACCACGGCCCCCCAAGTCATGGAGATCAGCATGACCATGTTCTGCAGGGTGTCCCACAGCCCCACGCCTTCCGCCCCCTCGGTGGACCAGCGGTATTCTCTCCCGGAGGTGCCTCTTCTTGACCTGATCCCGGCCAAGAAGAGGAAGGCTGATGAAATGGAGGTGGAGCCTCAGCAAGACAAGAGGACAGGGAAGAGAAGACGCCCTAATAGTGGAAGAAGCGGGCCCTTGGCCCTTGGCCCTGTACCATCTGGTGGTCTCTTCCACTTCAGCTTGGCGCTCCGGTCACCCTCCCTGGTCGGAACTGCCTTTTAAAAAGCCAACACTGCAACCCTGCTACATTGCCGGCCACCTCCACCTCCTCCAGCTCCGCCTGTAATGCAATCATATTCCTTCCCAAGAGGAGGACGCCAACGCGCCCGCCCCACCCGAGGAGAAGATGCCTTCCTTCATGCTCCACCTGTGCCAGATAACCCAAGGAAGACGGGGTACTTTCTGGGCTCCTTTGCTGGCACCGTGTATGGCTGCAACGTCCACCACGATGGCCATTCGACCTCGAACCCCGGGGCCAACTTCGTCATCACGGCCCCCCAAGTCATGGAGATCAGCATGACCGTGTTCTGCAGGGTGTCCCACAGCCCCACGCCTTCTGCCCCCTCGGTGGACCAGCGGTATTCTCTCCCGGAGGTGCCTCTTCTTGACCTGATCCCGGCCAAGAAGAGGAAGGCTGAGGAAATGGAGGCGGAGCCTCAGCAAGACAAGAGGACAGGGAAGAGAAGACGCCCTAATAGTGGAAGAAGCGGGCCCTTGGCCCTTGGCCCTGTACCATCTAGTGGAACCGCGGCATCTCTTCCACTTCAGCTTGGAGCTCCGGTTGCCCTCCCTCGTCGGAAGTGCCTTTTTAAAAGCAAACACTGCAACCCTGCTACGTTGCCGGCCACCTCCACCTCCAGCTCCGCCTGTAATGCAATCGTATTCCTTCCCAAGAGGAGGATGCCACGATACAGATGGTCCTCTTCAAAACCTTACGTTCCTCTGAACACGAGTCAGAAGATGGATGAGATCGACCAATTAGAGGAGGAGCCCATGGAGGTGGATGGGCGGCCATTGCCTGCGGAGGACATGGAGGTCACAGAAGCCGGGGCCACTGCTGCCTTTCAATGGAGGTAGATTTTTTAGATCTATGTTAGATTATTTATTGAATAAGGGGGGGGGGGGGGCTAGGGAGGGAGGGAGCGGTGACTCTATATTTACATATTTATATTTATATATTATGGTCCTGTCTAGGAACACTTGCTTGTACTATAGATGTGCTCCCAGGTTCTTTCCTGTTACTGATATGCAAAACAAGACTAGAGAGGCTGCGTGACTGTAGCTCCCAAGGTATCTATGCACATTTGGAGGGTTTTGGAGCCACCACTGAGCATCGCAGCCTCTGCATTATTATTTTTCTGCTCATAAATATGTAAGTCAGGCATGTAGCCGGGGGGGGGGGGGGGGGCTCGGGGGGCTCGGGGGGCTTCAGCCCCCCCCCGAAATTCTCATGGTGGTTCGCGAAAAGGCCTTACTGGTGCATTATTTAAACTGTTATGTTTATTCATATCATGATCTGATCACCATACTCAATATATCCCATATGCATGGGAGTATTCGGGTAATGATACAAAAGGTTTGCTAGGCTAGACCCTCTTTCACTCAGACTCAGCCCCCCCGAAACTCAGCCCCCCCCGAAACCCCCCCTGATTTTTTTTGCCCCCCCCCCCCCCCCCCCCCCCCGCGAAACGAAATCCTGGCTACGGGCCTGATGTAAGGCAATACAAAAATGACCAGGTGGGAGAAGTCCAGAACATTTTCCTTTAAACAAAATGAATGCTATGTCAGGGATAATAACTGTGGCTCTTCAAATGTTTTTGGATTATAATTCACAGCATCCCATGCCATTGGCTATGCTGCCAATTGTAGACCATCTGTCAGGGGCACTTTGTATTTTTCCTGCATGGCAGGAGGTTGCACTACATCAGGGGTCCTCAAACTAAGGCCCGGGGCCCGGATATGGCCCTCCAAGGTCATTTACCCGGCCCTCACTCAGAGTCAACCTGAAAGCACCGGGATTGTGGCACAGCTGGCTGAGTGTCAGCTGCATTAAGATCACTCTGACCAAAAGGTCATGAGTGCGAAGCCAGCCCGGGTTGGAGTGGGTTTCCAACCAATTGTGTGTAGCCTGTTGTTGACCTTTGCAACCCAAAAGACAGTTGCATTTGTCAAGTACGAAAATTAGGTACCACCTTGTGTGGGGAGGCTAAATTAATTAATTTATGAGGCCATAAAAAAGACTCCAGCAAAGCACTCCAGCAAAAAAAGCATGCGGGGAATGCGGAAGTACTTCATCAGCGTCGCAGATGGACGATGAAAGCAACAGCTCTCTGGCAGCCAGAAAAGTTAAATAGCCTCTGTGTATGTCTGTATATGTTGTATGTCAAAATTGGCATTGAATGTTTGTCATATATGTGTACACAGTAATCCGCCCTGAGTCCCCTGCGGGGTGAGAAGGGCGGAATATAAATACTGCAAATAAATAAATAAAAAAGCACACAACATCAACAATTCTATACCACAGAGCTTTCTCTGTGGTGCCCCCCCCCCCCCCCGGCTCTAGAACTCACTCTCCAGGGATATTAGGCAAGCCCCCATGCTAGCAACCTTCAGGAGGAATTTGAAAACCTGGCTATTCCAATGTGCCTTCAGTGACTGAATGTAAGAAACTCCCTGGCCAAATTTTGCACTAAATGTCCTTAGAAGCATTTTATTTATGGTTTGGGCAATTGAATCCTCCCTCATTCTCGGATCCTCATCCTGATCATTTAGATTGTCCTATCTCCCAGTGTTTTGGGCCCTGCCCAGTGAAATCCTTTGTTTTAATTGCTTGTTTTATATTGTTTATGTCGTTTATTTTATTTCTTTGTATTTTATGTATTTTATTTTCTGGTATTGTTTGTGTTTCTATTATAATGTATGTACTGTACTGATGGGCGTGGCTTCATGTAAGCCGCACAGAGTCCCCTTGGGGGAGATGGAGCGGGGTATAAATGAAGTATTATTATTATTATTATTATTATTATTATCGTCATCATCATCAGCAGCAGCAGCCAAAAGCAGGCCCACACTTCCCATTTTTCTTGTCCTGGTGAAGGGAGTTGGACTGGATGGCCTTAAGTCAGTGGTTCTCAACCTGAGGTTCCCAAATGTTTTTGCCCTACAGCTCCCAGAAATCCCAGCCAGTTCACCAGCTGTTAGGATTTCTGGGAATCGAAGGCCAAAAACATTTGGGGACCCCAGGTTGAGAACCACTGCCTTAAGTATTTTCTGTTGGTCACGGGGTTCTGTGTGGGAAGTTTGCCCCAATTCTGTCGTTTGTGAGGTTCAGAATGCTGTTTGATTGTAGGTGAACTATAAATCCCTGTAACTACAACTCCCAAATGTCAAGGTCTATTTTCCCCAAACTCCATCTGTGCTCATATTTGGGCATATGGAATATTCATGCCAAGTTTGGTCCAGAACCATCATTGTCTGAGTCCACAGTGCTGTCTGGATGTAGGTGAACTACGACTTCAAAACTCAAGGTCAATGCCCACCTATCCCTCTCCCAGTGTTTTCTGTTGTTCATGGGAGTTCTGTGTGCCTAGTTTGGTTCAATTCCATCATTGGTGGAGTTCAGAATGCTCTTTGATTGTGGGTGAACTATAAATCCCAGCTACTACAACTCCCATCAATTTTTGAGTGATAGTCACTCCTTGGGTTAGTAGGTGTCTTGTGTCCAAATTTGGTGGCAATTCGTCCAGTGCTTTTTGAGTTATGTCAATCCCACAAACGAACATTACATTTTTATTTATATAGATTGTATGTATGTATATCTTTTAAGCTGCTCTGAGTCCCCTTCGGGGTGAGATAGACAGCATATAAATGTCGTAAATAAATAATAAATAAATAAATGTGGATGCACTAAATACTAGGGCTGTCCAAACATGGAAAAATTTGTTTCTAAACTCGATTCGTTTTTAGGGTTTTTTTGCGTTTCGTTATTTAAAAGAATTCCGAAATTTTCCTTTAAAAAAGTTCGATATTTACGAAATTTCGGAAATCATAAAACAATTACGAAACAATTACGAATCGATTACGAATCGATTCGTTAATGGCGGCCGCGATCGCGTAATACGCTAAAAAAATTCTGAAGCTTCCCTCTCCCTCTGTTGTTGACTGTTGGTGTGATAATTATATTTTTTTTCACTGAGAAAACAAACAGCAACCCTAAAACTTGCACCAGACATGCGGAAATAATAACGAAACATTTACGAATCAATAACGAATCAATAACGAATCAATAACAAAACAATTACGAAACAATTACGAAACGAATTGGAAAAATTCGTTTCGTTTTTTAGTTGCTCCTGAATGGTTCAATATCGCTTCGTTATAAAAAAAATGAATTTTCAACGAATTACGAAATTACGAAACGAAACCGCCCAGCCCTACTAAATACTAAACTGTGGATGCACTAAATATATGTGTTCCTGCTTTGAGGGAGAGCTGGTTTGGTTGCTGTCCTCTTCTCAATCTTTCTTCTGACTTATTGTGGCAGCTGCTGCATCTTTACTATGAGGAATTTTTCTTCACTGTCTTGTTCTTTGTTGCAGGGTCACATTGGTTTTTTCTGTCGGGATAACTTCTTGTTCCCTTTTACCTTTGCTGGGGTCAACAACTTCTTGCAAGTGCCAGGGTATCCTCGGCGCAATAAACTGATGGTCAGCTTCAGCTTCCGCACATGGGACGTTGTGGGGCTGCTTTTGTACACACCTTTTGCAGATGACCTGGGATATCTTGAGATGGTGCTGAGTGATGGGCAGATCAATGTAACCATTGCTCAGCCGAAAACCAAAACAAAGAAGCTGGAATTTGGAGCAGGTAGGATGGCAGGGGTTGGAAATGATGTTTAACTAACTAACTAACTAACTAACTAACTATATGTCCCATAATGCAGAGATGGGTGGTGTCTCACTAGGATGTGTTGGTTTCCTTGGAGGATGTACCATACCTACATGACATCCCTTTTCATCTGACTGTTAGATTTATTGGCCTGTAATATTATGGTGGTGATATTGAGACTTCCAGTTTGCAAGCTATGTCTCCCATATGTGTAGGTGAACCTTCTTGGCTATCTGAGGCCCCTTCCACACAACTGAATAAAATCCCACATTATCTGCTTTGAACTGGATTAAATGGCAGTGTGGACTCAGTTAACCCAGTTCAAAGCAAATATTGTGAGATTTTCTGCCCTGATATTCTGGGTTATATGGTTGCGTGGAAGGGTTCCTAGTTCTCTTCTCCAGTTAAGTTTGATGGCAATTGGTGCCCTCATTACCTACCTCCTAGTACAGAGCTTGGCACATTGTTTTTAAAAGCTTGATTCATGTTGCAAGTGAGCCCAAACAAGTACCATATATTCTGGCGTATAAGACTACTTTTTAACCTAAGAAAATCTTCTCAAAAGTCAGGGGTCGTCTTATACACGGGAGTCATCTTATACGCTGGAGTAGCCTTATGCATGGGAGACATCTTATATGCGGGAGTAGTCTTATATGCTGGGAGTCGTCTTATAGAGCGGATGCTTAAACTTCCAATCTGGATGGGAGAATCTGTGGTTGCTGCATATGGTGGGGTGAGTTTGAAAATGGCAATGGCCACGTCCCTGCCGTATGCAGTGACTGAATGAAAGCATTAAGGGCAATGCTGTACAAGTATGGTAGAAGAAAATCCATTCATCAGGATTCGTGGACTTAATGCGGTCCCGATGGTGAGGTGAAGGGGCGCCTCACCAGGAAGTTGTAAATAAAGGGCAGAGCAAGTTGCAGGTGTCCGGGGCGCCCGGGGTATGGGAAAAAGAGATAGAGTGGCTCTGGGCCCAGAAAAACACACCTCTTTTACCTGTCTGGCCCTCCCTTGTATACTATTATCGTACCTCCTCCTCTGCCTCTCAGATCTCACTCCTGAAGCCTGCAGTGAAGTGGTGCAGGTGCGCATGTGCGAAATCTGAGAGGCAGAGAAGGAGGTACAGTAATAGGAAAATTACCATATTGAAATCAAATCTGATGCTTTAAAATTTTTATTTGGTGTGTTGAAAGAGGGGTTGTCTTATATGGCGAGTATATCCCAAACTCTGTATTTTAACTGGAAAAGTTGGGGTCGTCTTATATGCCCAGTCGTCTTATATGCCAGAATATAATTCATGTATATTACCAGAGAAGTGTTTTCTTTGAAAAATCTTTGATTGTGACTTTTTAACTAAGTCAGCCATCACACTCCCGTTCCAAGCAAAACTTTCCAAGGCTCATTTCACTGGAAAACCTTCAAAACCTTAAAATAGCTCATTATCTGTAATTACTGATCTGAGTTAAGCATCAACGTGTTAGCAGACAGTGAGTGACAATTTGATCCTCAAAAAATAAATTATGGGGTTTTGCTACATTAAGAGTATAATGTACTCATTAGTTATATATATATATATATATATATATATATATATATATATATATATAGCAATGACTTGACATGTTATTTCCAGATTGTTTCCAGGTGTTTCTGTGGGTTCTCACTGAAAACTAATACTGAAGCTAAAACCTCATCCATGGCCAAACTGGAAGACATCAGCAGTCTGTAGGGTTCCCTTTGCCACTTCCTCTTCTGGATAAACAAATGTGTCTGTCTATCTGTTAGTGCCAAGATGTGGGTGTACAAGTAGACTGACTCAATCTGCAGTGATGCAATACTTTAAATGCTTTTGTATGATTTTTACGAACAATATGGTATCCAGCAACTATTAACTCGTTTTTAAAGATTTGGGAAAAGGAATCTCAGGCTGCTAGTTTTTCTTCCTTATTGATCAATGCAAAGGACACACTTTACCCCCTTGACCTTGTTGAAAGACATGTTTTCACCCATAAAGGGTGAAAGGGAATAGGGTAGAAGCACTGGCAACGGTAATCCACGCAATAGTCACCACTAGGTTGGACTATTGCAATGCCTTATATGCCGGCCTTCCGAAGTCAACAACTCAGAAGATTCGGATGGTCCAAAATGCGGTGGCCAGGCTGCTAGCGGGATCATCTATAAGATCCCATATTACACCGATTCTACAACAACTGCATTGGCTACCAATAGAACATCGGATCTCTTACAAGATACTGATCCTGACATTTAGACCTCAAAATGGCCAAGGACCTTTATATCTTAGGGACCGCCTCATTCTTTTTTCCCATCAGTGGTTACCTCGATCCACCCAAGAAAATCTCCTATGCATACCAGGCCCTAGGGAGGTACACCTGGAAGCTACAAGGCGTAGAGCTTTTTTGATCTATGCTCCAGTTCTGTGGAACTCATTACCTCCATATATTAGAGCAATGTCGGAGTTGCGACCTTTTGTAAAGGCGCTCAAGACTTGGCTGTTTGGTTGTGCATTTAAGTAAAGTGAGCAGATCTAATTTGCCAAATAGTCACTGCTGTATGTTTTTATGTTGAATGTTTTTATATTGTGTAAATGCTATTTTAAATTGTAAGTCGCTCAGAGCACCTTGGTGGAGAGCAACTAATTAAGAAATAAAGTGAAGTGAAGTGAAGTGAAGTACCACTGGGACTGTGAATTATACAAGAGTCTTGAAGTGCCAAATTCCAAATAAAGATCAGCAAAAACTGTATCAAACGTTCAAAGCCAGTGGGTTGTTGTAGGTTTTTCCGGGCTATATGGCCATGTTCTGGAGGCAATTTTTCTCCTGACGTTTCGCCTGCATCTATGACCAGCATCCTCAGAGGTAGAGAGGTCTGTTGAAAGCCTTCAACAATACGTTCAAAGCCAGGCTTGCTTTAAGCCATGGAGAAGAAGTCCAGAGTAGTTTTTATAACTCAATAACTCTATGAATTGGCAATGAAGGAGCAAAAGGCGACTCTGTGGATTAATGGTTTATCCGCAGAAGAATTCACAGTAGAAAAAGGAACAAGACAAGGTTGTCCATTGTCTCCACTCATCTTTATAATGTCTCTAGGAATTTTGCTGAAAAATATAAAAGAAGACGAAAATCTAATTGGATCAAAGGTTGGGAAACAAATGTATAAATATAGAGCTTTTGTGGACGATCTGATATGCATAATTGAAGACCCAAGAGAAAATACTTTGAAATGGTTAGACAAAACCGAGGAATTTGGAAAAAACGCGGGATTTAAATTAAACAGGAAAAAAAATTGATATTAACGAAAAACATATCAAAGAAAAATCAAAACATCTAACTGAATAGACTGGCATACAAATAGCATCTAAAATAAAATATTTAGGAATCTACTTAACCTCAAGAAATTTACACCTTTTAAAAAACAATTATGAGAAGAAATGGGAAGAAATCAGAAAAGACTTTAAAAATTGGAGTACCTTAAATCTCTCCATTATGGGAAGGCTAGCCATGATAAAAATGAATGTGTTGCCTAAAATGCTCTATATTTTCCAAAACCTACTGTAACACCAGGGAGGGAAGCTACCAGTTTGTTAAAGAAGCATGTACCTATGTGCAGTCCTCTGCCAACACTCATGTACCTATGTGCCTATGTGCAGTCCTCTGCCAACACTGGATACAATTGATATTTTTGTTGCGAACTTGAGTTACAGTCATGTATAATATACTTGCTGCACTTTCCTGAAATAGGCTTTCAATGTTTCTCATTTACCAAGATGGTATTTGCTTTACACATACAGGACTAAAAGTACTTTCCGATTCAAGCACCACTGGCTTTTCTTTAGGTTCCCAAAACTTGTACTCTATTTGACTAGCGGCTTACTTTTCTAACAGGATTTATTAACTACCATTCATGAACAGGAATCCCTAACTCTCTGTCCTTCACAAACTGCAATCCCTACTCAACTAACTCTCTTTTTAAAAAACTCTCCCTCTAACTCCCCTCCTTTTTGAACTTAACTCCGCCCCTTTAGAATGTTCGGCCCTGCTCTTCCCAACTGTCATTTTGTCTCCCAACCTGTTGAAATCCTGGGGCTATGCTAATCTGCATATGACCAATCAGCCTCCATATGCAAATAAATCCTGTCCCTCTGTTGCTATCCTCTCTTGTCTCTAATCTTCCTTATCTGCCCCCTGCGAACATAGATCTATACACTAAAATTTTCACACAGAGTAACAAATTCGCTATACCTACCCATACTCAGAAACAATAATTTTTTTAACCAGTGGAATAAAGAAATAGCTAAGTTCATATGGAAAGCGAAGAAACCAAGGATAAAACGCGTATACCTAATAGATTCAACATCAAGGGGTGGTCTAGGTTTACCAGATTTGAAACTCTATTATGAAGCCTGCGGATTAGATTGGATAAAGGAATGGATTTTATTAAAAAGAGAAAGACTATTGACACCCCAGACATCCTGAGGAGTGAGGTTGAATGGGCCTTAAGAAGCATTGCTAACAACAAGGCAGCAGGAGACGACGGGATCCCAGCTGAATTGTTTAAAATCTTAAAAGATGATGCTGTCAAGGTGATGCATGCCATATGCCAGCAAATATGGAAAACACAAGAATGGCCATCAGACTGGAAAAAATCAACTTACATCCCCATACCAAAAAAGGGAAATGCGAAAGACTGCTCCAACTTCCGTACAGTGGCCCTTATTTCTCATGCCAGTAAGGTAATGCTCAAGATCCTGCAAGGAAGACTCCAGCAATACATGGAGCGAGAGTTGCCAGATGTTCAAGCTGGGTTTAGAAAAGGCAGAGGAACGAGAGACCAGATTGCCAATATCCCGTGGATAATGGAGAAAGGCAGGGAGTTTCAGAAAAATATCTACTTCTGCTTCATTGACTATTCTAAAGCCTTTGACTGTGTGGATCATAATCAATTGTGGCAAGTTCTTAGTGGTATGGGCATCCCAAGCCACCTTGTCTCTCTCCTGAGGAATCTGTACAAGGACCAAGTCGCAACAGTCAGAACTGACCACGGAACAACAGACTGGTTCAAGATTGGGAAAGGCGTACGGCAAGGCTGCATACTCTCACCCAACCTTTTTAACTTGTATGCAGAACACATCATGCGATGTGCGGGGCTTGATGAGTGCAAAGCTGGGGTGAAAATTGCTGGAAGAAACATTAACAACCTCAGATATGCAGATGACACCACTCTGATGGCCGAAAGTGAGGAGGAGCTGAGGAACCTTCTAATCAAGGTGAAAGAAGAAAGTGCAAAAGCTGGGTTGCAGCTAAACATCAAAAAAACCAAGATTATGGCAACAAGAATGATTGACAACTGGAAAATAGAGGGAGAAAATGTGGAGGCCATGACAGACTTTGTATTTCTAGGTGCAAAGATTACTGCAGATGCAGACTGTAGCCAGGAAATCAGAAGACGCTTACTTCTTGGGAGGAGAGCAATGTCTAGTCTCGATAAAATAGTAAAGAGTAGAGACATCAGACTGGCAACAAAGATCCGCCTAGTCAAAGCCATGGTATTCCCTGTAGTAACCTATGGATGTGAGAGCTGGACCTTAGGGAAGGCTGAGCGAAGGAAGATCGATGCTTTTGAGCTGTGGTGTTGGAGGAAAGTTCTGAGAGTGCCTTGGACTGCGAGAAGATCCAACCAGTCCATCCTCCAGGAAATAAAGCCCGACTGCTCACTGGAAGGAAGGATACTAGAGACAAAGTTGAAGTACTTTGGCCACATCATTAGGAGACAGCAAAGCCTGGAGAAGACAATTATGCTGGGAAAAGGGGAAGGCAAAAGGAAGAGGGGCCGACCAAGGGCAAGATGGATGGACGGCATCCTTAAAGTGACTGGACTGACCTTGAAGGAGCTGGGGGTGGTGACGGCCGACAGGGAGCTCTGGCGTGGGCTGGTCCATGAGGTCACGAAGAGTCAGAGACGACTGAACGAATGAACAACAATTGACACTGGAAGGCTTTGATTTAAGAATCGGGTGGCATGCATATCTCTGGTACAATAAAATTAAAAAGGAAAAAAACCTTCAATAACACTGTTCAACGGAGAAAAAGTTTCGGGCCTGAAAATAGCTGTTCTTTTATGATTTTGGGGTGCTGAAAATGAAAATGACATTTAAAAATGTATATTGGCTCTAGTTTTTATGATATAAGCAATCACGTGATCACGTATGGTTGAAAAAAAAAGCATGTTGTGACTTACACTATGGAAGATTCTAAAATACTCTAGAAAGTTTGATGACGCAGTATTAGTGCCGTGTGCAAAAGCCAGAAAGCCCTATATAAGGCCATACTTTTGAACGGTGAGGGTCAGTCAGTTGAAGATGGAGACAGTATCGTTAAACATCGTTTTACATTGTTCTTTTTACTGAAGTTATGCCTCGCACGTGTGTAAATAAAGCACTATGGAAAAAAGATATCAAGGCAAATGGACTCCGTCAATGCTGTCAGACTACTGCTGGAGCATTGTAAGAGACAATCCTTTCCTTGAATACAAAAGAAAAGTCAAGAGAAGCAAACAGGATAAAAACTAAAGTCACGATTAAAGCGACATTTAAACTTTCAGACTTTTCAACTGCATTAGGCCTACTAATAGTTTCTTGCTGCGCAAACATAAACAATAGACTAATTAAATAAATATTTCTCATGTATAAACTATTGGCAATATAATTTGACTAAAATTTAGTAAATATTCACGGTTTATATACATGCAGTAAGGTTAGGTGCATTATCATAATATTAACAAATTACCTATTGTGGAGAAAATTGAAATAGCTGTTGCATAAAAACCAGAGCCAATTAACACATTTTATTATTATATTTGAATTAAACAAGAAATTCACTTACGTTTTGTACACACCTTATAACATAGCCTGAATGTAATTTTATGCAGTATTTTAAATAATTTTGTGCATGAAACAAATTTTGTGTATATTGAACCACCAGAAAGTGAATGTGTCACTATCTCAGCCATTCACATGAACCATTTTGGATTTTGGAGAAGTTGGAATTTTAAAATGCCAGATAAGGGATTCTCAGTCTGTATATATTTTAAAGGGAAAGCTGAAAAAATTTAAAAAACCAATTGAAGATGTAATACTTTTTTAAAAAATTCAAAAATATACCGAACATGGAAAACAGAGCTTTTGGTCTGATTCTGCCTGGCTATTCTTATAGAACCCGCCCAAGTGAAGGAGCTAATGCAGAATCAGCCACGATAATGTCTTTCATGGCAGATGCAGGGTTGTTAAATATTTCAGCATGTGAGGAGAAGCAATGAATCTTTCATAATCTTCCTGATAATGTATCTTTGCCAGTGCCGAAAGAGCTGGAAATTAGTGTCACATCCCATAAGGGTTGTCGTGATGGTGATTTTGGGTATATTGTTCAGGATATCTTTCTCAGTAAAAAAAAATCAGACAAACAAGTCTACTTAGGGACCACCAAACGCAGCGCCCAGACACGCATCAAGGAACATGAAAGGCACTGCAAACTACTCCAACCAGAGAAATCAGCCATAGCAGAGCACCTGATGAACCAACCTGGACACAGCATATTATTTGAGAACACAGAAGTGCTGGACCACTCTCACAACCACCATGTCAGACTACACAGAGAAGCCATTGAAATCCACAAGCATGTGGACAATTTCAACAGAAAGGAAGAAACCATGAAAATGAACAAAATCTGGCTATTAAAAAAAAACTCAAAAATTACAGCAGCAAAACAACAGAGGGGAAACAAACAGGCACATGAAATCACTCTCAACAAAAGATTCCCCCCAGGCACTTCCAAGCCATTGAATGCAAATCAAGGTGATCAGCTGAAACATTCACAGCTAGCTCCAGCAAACAAAAGTCCTTTGTCTCACCCTGGTCATTCCACAGATATATAAACCCATTTTTCCCAGTTCCAACAGACCTCATTACCTCTGAGGATGCTTGCCATAGATGCAGACGAAACGTCAGGAGAAAAATTGCCTCCAGAACATGGCCATATAGCCCGGAAAAACCTAGAACAACCCAATCAGACAAACATTTTTGCTACACTTATTGAGGACAAAACTATAAAGAGAGTGGCCTTGAAGCTATATAGCCAAAAAAAAAAAAGGTATTCTGGCATGTCATAAAAATTCCTGTTTTTTAATTACTATAGTCATGATTATTAGTAACATGGGAATGGAGATTTCATGGGCTTTTTGATGCATCTAAAGCAGTGATTCTCATAACCTAACCCTCCAGGTGTTTTGAACTTTGACACCCAAAAGTCTCAGCAGACTTTGCCAATGATCAGGGATTTTGGGTGGTGAAGTCCAAGATATATGAAAGGCCAGAGTGTAGGAAATCCTGAGGATTTAACATGAAAGTGAACCCTCTGAGGGGCAGCAAGTTTGTTATAAAGCTAAATTTCTTGTGTTCCTCCTTCTCAACCCCACCTACCCAGGTTATCGTCTTAATGATGGCTTCTGGCATTCAGTGTCCTTAGTGGTGCGTGAAATCTCAGCTGTCATTACCATTGATGAACAGAATGATGCCAGCTTCCGTGTTGACCGAGACATTCAGTTGCGCACAGGGAACCAGTACTTCTTTGGAGGTAGGTACTGTTTTCATCAAGAGGAAATCACTCATCTTCTGAGGAAGGTGGATTAAGGATGGCTGTTAAATAGGAGCAGATTCTATCAGGGAAAAGCTTTGAAAATGTAGTGGTTTTGAGAACAAATGTTGAAGAAAATAAGGGAGGTGTCTACCTAGACCCAGGGGTGCATCCAGGGGCGGCTCAACCCATTATGCAAAGTAAGCATTTGCAGTATAGTTGATTTTTCCCAGGGGTGCTCTTGGGGGAAAATAGTCCTTGAAATATGCGAGTTGTAGTTACTGAGATGTATAGTTCACCTACAATCAAAGCATTATGAACTCCACCAATGATGGAATTGAACCAAATATGGCACACAGAACTACCACGACGAACAGAAAATATATATCAGTGATTGGTTGGGGGGAGCACCAAAATACTGTTTGCTTACCATTGAAAATTACCTAGGGTAATTACCTCTGGGTGCATCTACACCAGGGATCCTCAAACTAAGGCTCGGGGGCCAGGTACGGCCCTCCAAGGTCATTTACCTGGCCCTCGCTCAGGATCAACCTAAGTCTGAAACGACTTGAAAGCACACAACAACAACAACAACAATGCTATCTCATCAGCCAAAAGCAGGCCCACACTTCCTATTGAAATACTAATAAATTTATATTTGTTAAAATGGTTAATCATTTTAATTATTGTATTTTAAGTATTTTTGCCCCCAGTGGCGCAGTGGGTTAAAGCACCAAGCTGCTGAGCTTGTTGATCGAAAGGTCGCAGGTTCGATTCTGGGGAGCGGCATGAGCTTCCGCTGTCAGCCCTAGCTTCTGCCAACCTAGCAGTTCGAAAACATGCAAATGTGAGTAGATCAATAGGTACTGCTCCGGCGGGAAGGTAACAGCGCTCCATGCAGTCATGCCGGCCACATGACCCTAGAGGTGTCTACGGACAACGCTGGCTCTTCGACTTAGAAATGGAGATGAGCACCACACCCCAGAGTCAGACATGACTGGACTTAATGTTAGGGGACTACCTTTACCTTTACCTAAGTATTTTTGCACTACAAATAAGATATTGCAGTGTGCATAGGAATTCATTTGTTTTTTTTTTCCAAATTATAATCCGGCCCTCCAACAGTTTGAGGGACTGTGACCTGGCCCTCTGTTTAAAAAGTTTGTGGACTCCTGATCTACAATGTAGAATGACTGCAGTTTGACATTACTTTAATTGACAAGGCTTAATGCTATGGAGTTGTAGTTTTACAATGTCTTTAATTTTCTATGCAAAATTTTTGCCAATGCGTCACCAAACTATAAATCCCAAGATTCTACAGCACTGAGCCAGTTAAAGTGGTGTTAGATGTATTTATTCTTCAGTATAAATTCACCCCAGGATATAGGAAAGCAAGGCATAGTTTTGTATCATATACTTATTTCTCAGAACCCTCATTTCAATCCAGACTGTAAGCAAAGGTTATGTTTCCAGGCATCTGAGCCATGTTTAATCAAACCTGAGGAACATGAGAGGAATAGAACCCTCATGAATGTGGAAAAACCATGACAAGCCCCCACATTTGCAGTCTTTGGGAGGGGCCTGAAAACGTGGCTGTTCCAGTGTGCCTTCCCTGAATAAAGGACACAATCCCCTTCAAAATATCCTGAGAAGCACTTTAATTACCCGTTGGGTTGCTCTCCCTACTTCTCATTTAAAACCCTCCTGCTAGATACATACTAACTCTGTTCATGTCCAGCATTTCTTTTTCAAATTTTCTTTCTTATTTCTCCTATTCCACATTACTGTGTGATATTTGCATTTTCTAGGCTGCCCTAAACCAGCATCACGTACCGGTTGTAATTCCAACCAGACAGCCTTCCATGGGTGCATGCAGATGGTCACTGTGGATCAGAAACCCATTGAATTAGACATGGTCCGCTTGCATCGGCTTGGCAAGTACTTTGAAGTGTACTTCAACGTATGTGGCATCGCTGATAGGTATGTGTGTGAGAGGGAAGCTTCTGGCATAGCAAGGTTATGACTTGAGTTGGTACAGGGCCAGTCCTTCCATTAGGTAACCATCTCATGAAGCAGCATCTCTTCCACCTGAACCTTTTCCTTTTGGAGGACTAAACTTTGTGTGTCACAGAATCTGTCCTACACTCCCTAAACTATCCTGCTACCCAAATATTAGGGTTGAAGCAACATTGAATTGTCAGTCTAGTTCAGTGGTACTCAACCTGGGGTCCCCAGATATTTTTGGCCTTCAACACCCAGAAATCTTAACAGCTGGTGAACTGGCTGGAATTTCTGGGAGTTGTAGGCCAAAAACATCTGGGGACCCCAGGTTGAGAACCACTGGTCTAGTTGACTTCGGTGCTTGGAAAGAATTTGGGGGGGGGGGGGGAGGGGACATAATTGCCTTATGTCAGCCCCAGTTAATAATAATATATGTGGAAGGAGGAAATATCCACAATATTTCCAAAATATTTGGGCAAGGTCATTGTAGTATAGTGGTAGTAGGTGGAGGAGGGGGCATATAAAATCACAGGGTTTGAATATATCCCAAGGGTCATCTGCTCTGATGCCTGCCACTGTAGGAAACCTTGTAGCTTTTATTAAAAAAAAACCCAAGGAAGAACCTTGGGTGCATGGTTTACATGTTGTCAGTCTATGCGTGGAGTATTATTTGGGGACTCCATGTATCCTGGTTACCATGAGTTCCATGGTAAAGCCCTTCTAAAACGGAAGGAGTATGGTTGCAACATTTCTTCAAGCATGGCTGGAAAAAAACATTTCCTTCTGGATTTAAAAATGCACCTTTTACTTGTGTACCCACTATTCTTTGGCATTTTATATGTACATAAATCATCAAAGTAGTTCTGATCACCCTTGTGATTTGTAGCTTCAAAAACATGAAGTGTATGAAGTGTAACTAAAATGATCTTGAGAATGAAGTTAAAATGGAAAAACTCCCCCCTGGGCACATAGAGGACTGGGCGACTTGGACGGCGCTGAACAGACTGCGCTCTGGCACCACGAGATGCAGAGCCAACCTTCAGAAATGGGGCTACAAAATGGAATCCTTGACATGCGAGTGTGGAGAGGAGCAAACCACTGACCACCTGCTGCAATGCAACCTGAGCCCTTCCACATGCACAATGGAGGACCTTCTTGCAGCAACACCAGAAGCACTCCAGGTGGCCAGATACTGGTCAAAGGACATTTAATCAACTACCAAACTCACAAATTTTGTATTTTTCTGTTTTGTTTTTTTTTGCTTTGTTCTGTTAGAAATGTAATATAATCGACTGGTTGCACTGACACGATAAATAAATAAATAGTGCAAAATAGTTTGCATTCAGTTAAGTTAGTAAGAGGGAGAGGAGAGAAGAGGAAATAATATTCCCCTCCCACACAGTTCTTAAAAATCCACATTGAACTGGATTATTATGGCAGTGTAGACTCAGCAGTTCAAAGCAGATATTTTGGATTCTCTGCCTTGATATTCTGGTTTATATGGCTGTGTGGAAGGGCCCTCAGTAGCTCAGAAGAGAGCAAACTGTGGCCAACTCTTCTGGTTTGTGTGTTCTCCTTCATCAATAAGCTTTTCCCATGACAACCAATCTTGTTGTTCCTTGACCATCTGTGTCCCCGTCTTCATCTGTGAAATGTTAAAGGGTATATATGGGGTTCTTGAATACACACTGTGAGGTAGAGTCATTATTTCCAGGATTAACTTGCTTGTCTTACTCTGTGTGCCAGGTGTACTCCCAACATGTGTGAACATGGCAGTCGCTGCATCCAGTCCTGGGACGACTTCACATGCATCTGTGACTTGACGGGTTACAAGGGGAAGACCTGCCATACTCGTGAGCCAAGGGCCTGGGAGGGGAGGGCTTAAAGTATTGGTCTGTGTGCCTTGGATTTCTCATTTCCACTTTCATTTCTCAGCTGTTTACAAGGAAACATGTGATGCCTACCGAATCAGTGGTAAAACGTCTGGCAACTACACCATTGATCCTGATGGCAGTGGGCCCCTGAAACCTTTCACTGTTTACTGTGACATTCGAGGTATGAATGAATATAATCCTGGGCTTTTCTCTATCAAAATGCATTGGCAGTGTCTAGATCTAGGGAAGTAATGCTACCCCTCTATTCTGTTTTGGTTAGACCACATCTGGAATATTGTGTCCAGTTCTGGGCACCACAATTCAATAGAGATATTGACAAGCTGGAATGTGTCCAGAGGAGAGCGACTAAAATGATAAAAGGTCTGGAGAACAAGCCCTATGAGGAGCGGCTTAAGGAGCTGGGCATGTTTAGCCTGAAGAAGAGAAGGCTGAGAGGGGATATGATAGCCATGTATAAATATGTGAGAGGAAGTCACAGGGAGGAGGGAGCAAGCTTGTTTTCTGCTTCCCTGGAGACTAGGACGCGGAACAATGGCTTCAAACTACAAGAGAGGAGATTCCATGTGAACATGAGGAAGAACTTCCTGACTGTGAGAGCCGTTCAGCAGTGCAACTCTCTGCCCCGGAGTGTGGTGGAGGCTCCTTCTTTGGAAGATTTTAAACAGAGGCTGGATGGCCATCTGTCAGGGGTGATTTGAATGCGATATTCCTGCTTCTTGGCGGGGGGTTGGACTGGATGGCCCATGAGGTCTCTTCCAACTCTTTGATTCTTTGATTCTATGATTCTATGGCCACTATTTCAAGGCTTGCTCTTCCAGAACCAGAATTTGAAATGGTTAACTTTTGGACTACAGCTCTCAGAATCCCTCTGCCATGCTGACTGGAGTAATGTGAGAACTGACGTCCAAAAAAGTGATCATCCCAGGACTCCTTTCTTCTCCTTAGCAGGCCTTTTCCTAAAAATCTGAAATCTGGTTCCGAAACATGACTTGGTCCTAGATGTTGGAGAAGGCTGTTTTGCCTCCATTCAGTCATGCTCACAGTTAGCTTGCCTGTAGGACAGTGGTTCTCAACCTTCCTAATGCCGCGACCCCTTAATACAGTCCCTCATGTTGTGGTGACCCCCAACCATAACATTATTTTCGTTGCTACTTCATAACTGTAATTTTGCTACTGTTATAAATCATAATGTAAATATCTGATATGCAGGATGTATTTTCATTCACTGGACCAAATTTGGCACAAATACCTGATACGCCCACATCTGAATACTGGTGGGATTGGCGGGGGGGGGGGGGGGGGGGTAGATTTTGTCATTTGGGAGTTAAGGTTGCTGGGATTTATAGTTCATCTACAATAAAAAAAAAAACATTCTGAACCCCCATGACCAACAGAAAATACTGGAAGGGTTTGATGGGCATTGACCTTGAATTTTAGAGTTGTAGTTCACCTCCATCCAGAGGGCACAGTGGACTCAAACAATGATAGATCTGGACCAAACTTGACAAGAATACTCAATATGTCCAAAAGTGAACACTGGTGGAGTTTGAGGATAATAAACCTTGACATTAGGGAGTTGTAGTTGCTGGGATTTATAGTTCACCTACAATCAAAGAGCATTCTGAACCCCACCAACGATGGAATTGGGCCAAACGTCCCACACAGAATCCCCATGACCAACAGAAAATACTGTGTTTTGATTATCTTTGGCAACCCCTCTGGCACCCCCTTGAGACCCCCCAGGGATCCCGACCCCCAGGTTGAGAAACGCTGCTGTAGGATATGAGAGAGAGAGAGGGAGAGAGAAAAGCACCCAGTATTTATTTTAATTCTTGTTAAAATGTCTTTTCCCATTTCAGAGGATCGGGCCTGGACAATCATATGGCACAATCGATACTGGCTCACAAAAGTGAACGGCTATAGCCCCGAAAAACCATTCCTGGGCACTGTCGACTACTGGAACGCATCATGGGCCGAGGTGTCAGCCCTGGCAAACGCCTCTGAGTACTGCGAGCAGCAGATTGAGTTCTACTGTTACTTCTCCCGCCTCCTCAACACTCAGAGTGAGTTTGCCTGACCAAATCTGTCTTCTGCCATATTAAGGTGTATTTATTTATTTATTTATTAAATTAATTTTTTATTACGTTTAAAATAGTGGGTATGGGTTGGGTTGGGATTAGGGTAAGGTTTAGGGGTAGTTGAAAAGTTTACATGTAAAGTGGGAGAACAATGTGGTGATAGAAAAGTAGGGAAAAAAACAAGTGCATACTATCAAAAAATTAGAAAAAAAGAAAAAAACAAAACAACAACAACAACAACAACAACAAAAGAAAAAGAAAGAAAGAAGAAAATCTCTTTTTTTAAAAAAAATCTTTATTAAGAATTTTTTCCCATTTTGTGCAAATAAGGAATAGTGCAAAACAGAGGGGAAAAAAGAAAACAGAAAACAAAGAACAAAAAAACAACAACAAAAAGAAACAGGCGAGCAAAACACGAAAAGAAAGAAAAAAAACCAAAAAAATCACAGAGCTAAAAATAGTAGCAGATTGTTATAACTCCTTTGTTGACTTCCTGAGTATCTTTCTGGTGGTTCTTCTTCTTTCTTTCTTTCTTCTCCTCTCCTCTCATTCTTCGGTCTTGTTTTCTCTTCCCTTCATGTTATTGTATTTCTTTGTTTCAGATAATTTGTTACTTTTGTCCAATTGGTCTCTTTTATTGAGGTCCCTTTATTTTTTGTTATTAGGAATGTTAACCTGTCCATATTTTTAATGTCTACCACTTTTTCTATTCAATCACTAATTTCTGGTATATCTTCTTTTTTCCACAATTTCGCATAGCAAACTCTCACTAGAAAATCTCTTGACTTCCATCCAGCCTTTTGCGGCACTACTATTATTGTAACTTAAATAGTCTCTATTTAAGGATGAAGGTTCATGGTGTTACAGAAAAGTGAGACGGTAGATCAGTGCTTCTTGTAGCTTCATTTCATATTTAATGTCATTGTAATGAGTCTATTTAAGACTTATTTTTTTGTATTCCTCTATTTTAGAACAGTTTGTAAATCTAATCGGGTTCCCCGAATTTTTTTCAACAAAAAGATTAGTTTGTCCACATCCTTAATCTCTTTTATCTTTTGTTGCCATTCATCTAAGTCCGGTGTTTCTTTTTTGCTTCCAGTGTCTTGCAAAACACATTCTGGCCCCGGTAGACAAGTAGATAAATAAAATGTCATCATTGGAGTCTAGGCTTATATCCAAATCAGTTATACCTAATAGGTAATATTCTGGCTTCATGGGGTGTTTAACCTTAAGAATTTGTTGAGTGGCTGCGTGTATTTTTCCCCAAAACCTTTTAGCGTCCTTACAGGTCCACCACATATGAAAAAAGCTACCCTCTTGGTGTATTTATTTTTCTTGATTACCCATGTTTTGGGAAATACTGAGATTTGGCTAAATGTTTAGATGAGATGACTACAGGTATTCTGCACAATGATGCTTTTTGTCCACTTACTTCCTTGGTGAATGCAGTCTGGTGGTGTGAAAGGCCACTGGCAGAATACTAAGTCAATCGTATTTTCCTTTAAAACTCTTATTGTTAGTAACCAAGCTGTAGGAGGGGCATTTTAACAATTTAGAGTGGGTTATATATAAACCCAGAAGTCATTGATTTTAATAGTTTTAAATTGTTTTTATATGAATTTTATTATGTGATTTAACCTGTTTTAAAGGATATATTTATGTGTGTTTGGCATCTAATTGTTGCCAGTCCGTACACTGCCTTGAGTCGCCCTTGGGCTGAAAAGTGCGGGATAAAAGTGTGGTAAATAAATAAATATAGAAACCAGGAATCTATCTAGTTATTAGTTGATGGAGAAGAGAGCATAGCTATTTGAGAAACCTTGGCATCTGGACTTAGATCCAGAACTTGCAGTTCTCCACCGTGGGGTATGCCAGAAAATCCGGGATGGGGGGAACAACCAAAGGACTAGAGCAATTCTTATATTTTACTTACAGGCACTCTGGAAACATCTTGGTAGCCTTTGTGGGAGGTGGGGTGCCAGAGTATATGAGAATGGTTTTTTTTTGGGGGGGGGAGGGGGGAAGCAGTCCAATTTAACAGATTGAACATACATTCTTTGCTGGAGTCCAGCTTCTGTGAGATCTTCTCCCTATCTAGATTGGACTACTGTAATGCGCTCTACGTGGGGGTGCCCTTGAAAACGGCTCAGAAATTTCAGCTAATCCAATGGGCGGCGGCCAGGATGTTAACTGGCGCTCCTTACAGAGAGAGGTCAACCCTCCTGTTTAAGGAGCTCCACTGGCTGCCATTCATTTTCCGGTCCCAATTCAAGGTGCAAGTGCTCACCTACAAAGCCCTAAACAGTTTGGGACCTGCCTACCTGCGTGACCGCATCTTCATCTATGAACCCGCATGCTCCCTTCGTTCATCTGGAGAGACCCTGCTCACGATCCCACCTGCGTCGCAAGCGTGGTTGGTGGGGACGAGGGACAGGGCCTTCTCTGTGGTAGCCCCCCAACTCTGGAACACCCTCCCCAAGGACATCAGACAAGCCCCTACGTTGGCAGTATTTAGGAAGAGCTTGAAGACCTGCCTATTCCGGTGTGCCTTTCTAGAATAGGAAATTCCAGCAACACGTCCCAGAAGCACTTTATTAGTGATTAAGATTGTCCGCACATTGCACTTATCCAAAAATCCTTATATCTCACTCAGCATAGCCAGCACTTTTTAATCTGTACCCATCACATTTGGCCCAGCCTAGTTTTTTTATTGTGTTACGGTGTACTGTTTTTACTGCTTACTGTTATTGCTTAATGTTTTGATTTGCTTTTCATTTATGTGTATTTATTATATTGCTGTTTTATTGAGGCCTTGGCTTGTGTAAGCCGCATCGAGTCCTTCGGGAGATGTTAGCGGAGTACAAATAATGATAATAATAATAATAATAATAATAATAATAATAATATCTCAATTTACAAGCTGTTTTGTTTTCCCTGTAGCTGGAATGCCACTTAGTTTCTGGATGGGCCGAAATTCAGAGCGGCATTATTACTGGGGTGGGTCCCCACCAGGACTCGGACGTTGTGCATGTGGCATGTATAAGAACTGCGCTGATCCCCGTTTCTATTGCAACTGTGATGCTGACCATGTCATGTGGTGAGAGAAGGTTCTTCTTTCATTTTAGTATAACCTCAGGTGGGAATGAATGTGGGGTTGAAATTGTGATATCCCTTATCACCAGGAACTATTTCTCACATTTTCCCCTTTCCATTTCAGGCGGGCAGATAAGGGTCTGCTTAATTTTGTAGACCATCTTCCAGTCACACAGGTTGTGGTGATGGACACGAACCGGACTGGGTCAGAGGCTCAGTTCTATGTGGGCCCATTGCGTTGTTATGGAGACCGTGAGTAGCATACTGGTTGTGGGAGAGGATGTATAGTCCTTTTGGAGTGGGTTTTGTCTTTTGAAGTATTATGGGATATGGGCAAATGTTCTCATGTGTCCATTCTTTTGGCTTGCAGGAAACACCTGGAATACCGTCTCTTTCGTCAGGGGAAATGCTTTGATCTTCCCCGCCTTCCAAGTGAACTACAGCCTTGATATTAGCTTCTTCTTCAAAACCTCTGCTCCATCAGGGACTTTCCTGGAAAATGTGGGCCCAATAAACTACATCCGCGTGGAACTCAATAGTATGGAATTCAGGGTTCATTGGGGTGGGACAATGGAACAGACTTGGTTAGAAGGGTTGTTAATGGGTTTATAGCTTACACCATTCCAGTGGTTTATAAAAGGCAACATTGTTTGGGAAACAAAGAAGTGGGAGGAACAACTTTTTAATAATAGGTTCTTGTGGGTTTTTTCGGGCTATAGAGCCATGTTCTAGAGGCATTTCTCCTGACGTTTCGCCTGCATCTATGGCAAGCATCCTCAGAGGTGTGAGGTCTGTTGGAATTAGGACAATGGGTTTATATATCTGTGGAATGGCTGGGGTGGGGCAAGGAGCTCTTCCCTGCTGCAGTTAGATGTGAATGTTTAGCTGATCACCTTCATTAGCATTTGAAGGCCTGCCTGAGCCTGGGAAAATCTGTTGCTGGGAGGTGTTAATCTGTGCCTGGTTTTTTCCTCTCTGTTGTTTAGCTGTTATAATTTTAGAGTTTTTTAATACTGGTAGCCAGATTTTGTTCATTTTCATGGTCTCTTCCTTTCTCTTGAAATTGTCCACATGCTTGTGGATTTCAATGGCTTCTCTGTGTAGTCTGACATGGTGGTTGTTGGTGTGGTCCAGCATTTCTGTGTTCTCAAATAATATGCTGTGTCCAGGCTGGTTCATCAGGTGCTCTGCTATGGCTGACTTCTCTGGTTGAAGTAGTCTGCAGTGCCTTTCATGTTCCTTGATGCGTGTCTGGGCGCTGCGTTTGGTGGTCCCTATGTAGACTTGTCCACAGCTGCATGGTATACGGTAGACTCCTGCAGAGGTGAGAGGATCCCTCTTGTCCTTTGCTGAATGTAGCATTTGTTGGATATTCTTGGTGGGTTTGTAGATTGTTTGTATGTTGTGTTTCCTCATCAGCTTCCCTATGCGATCAGTGGTTCCCTTGATGTATGGCAGGAACACTTTTCCTCTGGGTGGATCTTCATCTTTACTCTCGTGGCTTGTTCTTGGTCTTGCAGCTCTTCTGATGTCTGAGGTGGAGTATCCATTGGCCTGGAGAGCCCAGTTGATAATATTTTGGAAATATTTTGGAAATTGACAGTTGTTTGTTAACCTTCATTCCTCTGGTTGAGCCACGAGATGTTCAGAAACTTTGGTCTTCTTGGTGAGCTTAAAGAAAATTGGCCTGATTGGGGGCTGGAACCTTAAGTGTCAAAGAGGATGCACTGAATACATATTTTGTCAAAGAATGCAAGAGATGTAAAAACATGTAATTCCACTAAAAATGCACCCTAAATTTCCTTTGTTTTCTGTGACCTTGCAGTGTATTTCAGAACCTTAATATTGAGTTCAGTAGTTCAATAGCATATCCTCCATGCTACTCTCTGCCTCATCCCACCCATCCCTAGCTTCAGACGTTGTGCCAGATAGAATAGAGGAATCATCTTCTTGCATTCGAAAGCTTATTTTACTATGTTATACCTTTTTTCTTTTTCTCCAAAACAAAAGCTTCCTTGCCCAAATGTGGCATCTTACAGAACCAATTTGTTGTCCACTATCTGAGAGTTATAGGATTTGGCGAGAATCAGACCCCTTTCCGGATTGCAAATGTTAGATAACAATCTAAAATACCATTGAAACCATGTTCAATTATTATGAGAACATATACGGAACGTAGATTTAGGAAACCAACAGTTGCCTCTGCCCTGAAATAATTATTTCTTTAAGTTTGCAACTTCACTGCAAAAACTTGTTTATTTATATTCCTACATTTGCTCTTTGAACTTTGTACTATTTATTTATTTACACATTTATATGCCGCCCTTCTCACCCCGAAGGGGACTGAGAGAAGATTACAAGATATATTTTCATACAATATATTATATTATTAGCATAGTACAATATCAGTATTATATATTACTATATTGCACTATACCATTATGTTGTAATATTATTAGTAATATTACATGTAATGTAAATATATAATTATAATCATAATATTGTATTATTATTACTAGTATTATATTGTATTACATTGTAATATTACAAATATTATATGTATATACAATATACTATAATATAATATTAGTAATGACAAGATGGAAGTGTCTTCTGTTCCCTTCTGTCTTCATTCTGGCCAGAGTACCAGTTGGTGCTAGAGGGGGAGAGGCCTCCCAACTGATGATATAGGCAGAAGACAAGATGGAAGTGTCTTCTGCTCCTCTCTGTCTTCATTCTGGCCAGAGTAGCAGTTGGTGCCAGAGGGGGAGGGGCCTCCCAGCTGATGATATAGGCAGAAGACAAGATGGAAGTGTCTTCTGCTCCTCTCTGTCTTCATTCTGGCCAGAGTAGCAGTTGGTGCTAGAGGGGGAGGGGCCTCCCAGCTGATGATATAGGCAGAAGACAAGATGGAAGTGTCTTCTGCTCCTCTCTGTCTTCATTCTGGCCAGAGTAGCAGTTGGTGCCAGAGGGGGAGGGGCCTCCCAGCTGATGATATGGGCAGAAGACAAGATGGAAGTGTCTTCTGCTCCTCTCTGTCTTCATTCTGGCCAGAGTAGCAGTTGGTGCCAGAGGGGGAGGGGCCTCCCAGCTGATGATATAGGCAGAAGACAAGATGGAAGTGTCTTCTGCTCCTCTCTGTCTTCATTCTGGCCAGAGTAGCAGTTGGTGCCAGAGGGGGAGGGGCCTCCCAGCTGATGATATAGGCAGAAGACAAGATGGAAGTGTCTTCTGCTCCTCTCTGTCTTCATTCTGGCCAGAGTAGCAGTTGGTGCTAGAGGGGGAGGGGCCTCCCAGCTGATGATATAGGCAGAAGACAAGATGGAAGTGTCTTCTGCTCCTCTCTGTCTTCATTCTGGCCAGAGTAGCAGTTGGTGCCAGAGGGGGAGGGGCCTCCCAGCTGATGATATAGGCAGAAGACAAGATGGAAGTGTCTTCTGCTCCTCTCTGTCTTCATTCTGGCCAGAGTAGCAGTTGGTGCCAGAGGGGGAGGGGCCTCCCAGCTGATGATATGGGCAGAAGACAAGATGGAAGTGTCTTCTGCTCCTCTCTGTCTTCATTCTGGCCAGAGTAGCAGTTGGTGCCAGAGGGGGAGGGGCCTCCCAGCTGATGATATAGGCAGAAGACAAGATGGAAGTGTCTTCTGCTCCTTTCTGTCTTCATTCTGGCCAGAGTAGCAGTTGGTGCCAAGGGGGAGGGGCCTCCCAACTGATGTTATAGGCAGAAGACAAGATGGATGTGTCTTCTACTCCTCTCTGTCTTCACTCTGGCCAGAGTAGCAGTTGGTGCCAAAGGGGGAGAGGCCTCCCAACAGATGATATAGGCAGAAGACAAGATGGAAGTGTCTTCTGCTCCTCTCTGTCTTCATTCTGGCCAGAGTAGCAGTTGGTGCTAGAGGGGGAGGGGCCTCCCAGCTGATGATATAGGCAGAAGACAAGATGGAAGTGTCTTCTGCTCCTCTCTGTCTTCATTCTGGCCAGAGTAGCAGTTGGTGCCAGAGGGGGAGGGGCCTCCCAACAGATGATATAGGCAGAAGACAAGATGGAAGTGTCTTCTGCTCCTCTCTGTCTTCATTCTGGCCAGAGTAGCAGTTGGTGCTAGAGGGGGAGGGGCCTCCCAGCTGATGATATAGGCAGAAGACAAGATGGAAGTGTCTTCTGCTCCTCTCTGTCTTCATTCTGGCCAGAGTAGCAGTTGGTGCCAGAGGGGGAGGGGCCTCCCAGCTGATGATATAGGCAGAAGACAAGATGGAAGTGTCTTCTGCTCCTCTCTGTCTTCATTCTGGCCAGAGTACCAGTTGGTGCTAGAGGGGGAGGGGCCTCCCAGCTGATGATATAGGCAGAAGACAAGATGGAAGTGTCTTCTGCTCTTCTCTGTCTTCATTCTGGCCAGAGTAGCAGTTGGTTCCAGAGGGGGAGGGGCCTCCCAGCTGATGATATAGGCAGAAGACAAGATGGAAGTGTCTTCTGCTCCTCTCTGTCTTCATTCTGGCCAGAGTAGCAGTTGGTGCCAGAGGGGGAGGGGCCTCCCAGCTGATGATATAGGCAGAAGACAAGATGGAAGTGTCTTCTGCTCCTCTCTGTCTTCATTCTGGCCAGAGTACCAGTTGGTGCCAGAGGGGGAGAGGCCTCCCAACTGATGTTATAGGCAGAAGACAAGATGGAAGTGTCTTCTACTCCTCTCTGTCTTCACTCTGGCCAGAGTAGCAGTTGGTGCCAAAGGGGGAGAGGCCTCCCAACTGATGATATAGGCAGAAGACAAGATGGAAGTGTCTTCTTCTCCTCTCTGTGTTCTCTCTGGCCAGAGTACCAGTTTGTGCCAAAGGGGGAGGGGCCTCCCAACTGATGATATAGGCAGAAGACAAGATGGAAGTGTCTTCTGCTCCTCTCTGTCTTCATTCTGGCCAGAGTAGCAGTTGGTGCCAGAGGGGGAGAGGCCTCCCAACTGATGATATAGGCAGAAGACAAGATGGAAGTGTCTTCTGCTCCTCTCTGTCTTCATTCTGGCCAGAGTAGCAGTTGGTGCCAGAGGGGGAGAGGCCTCCCAACTGATGATATGGGCAGAAGACAAGATGGAAGTGTCTTCTGCTCCTCTCTGTCTTCATTCTGGCCAGAGTAGCAGTTGGTGCCAGAGGGGGAGGGGCCTCCCAACTGATGATATAGGCAGAAGACAAGATGGAAGTGTCTTCTGCTCCTCTCTGTCTCCATTCTGGCCAGAGTAGCGGTTGGTGCCAGAGGGGGAGAGGCCTCCCAACTGATGATATAGGCAGAAGACAAGATGGAAGTGTCTTCTGCTCCTCTCTGTCTTCATTCTGGCCAGAGTAGCGGTTGGTGCCAGAGGGGGAGAGGCCTCCCAACTGATGATATAGGCAGAAGACAAGATGGAAGTGTCTTCTGCTCCTCTCTGTCTTCATTCTGGCCAGAGTAGGAGTTGGTACCAGAGGGGGAGGGGCCTCCCAACTGATGATATAGGCAGAAGACAAGATGGAAGTGTCTTCTGCTCCTCTCTGTCTTCATTCTGGCCACAGTAGCGGTTGGTTCCAGAGGGGGAGAGGCCTCCCAACTGATGATATAGGCAGAAGACAAGATGGAAGTGTCTTCTGCTCCTCTCTGTCTTCATTCTGGCCAGAGTAGCAGTTGGTGCCAGAGGGGGAGAGGCCTCCCAACTGATGATATAGGCAGAAGACAAGATGGAAGTGTCTTCTGCTCCTCTCTGTCTTCATTCTGGCCAGAGTAGCAGTTGGTGCCAGAGGGGGAGGGGCCTCCCAGCTGATGATATGGGCAGAAGACAAGATGGAAGTGTCTTCTGCTCCTCTCTGTCTTCATTCTGGCCAGAGTAGCAGTTGGTGCCAGAGGGGGAGGGGCCTCCCAGCTGATGATATAGGCAGAAGACAAGATGGAAGTGTCTTCTGCTCCTTTCTGTCTTCATTCTGGCCAGAGTAGCAGTTGGTGCCAAGGGGGAGGGGCCTCCCAACTGATGTTATAGGCAGAAGACAAGATGGATGTGTCTTCTACTCCTCTCTGTCTTCACTCTGGCCAGAGTAGCAGTTGGTGCCAAAGGGGGAGAGGCCTCCCAACAGATGATATAGGCAGAAGACAAGATGGAAGTGTCTTCTGCTCCTCTCTGTCTTCATTCTGGCCAGAGTAGCAGTTGGTGCTAGAGGGGGAGGGGCCTCCCAGCTGATGATATAGGCAGAAGACAAGATGGAAGTGTCTTCTGCTCCTCTCTGTCTTCATTCTGGCCAGAGTAGCAGTTGGTGCCAGAGGGGGAGGGGCCTCCCAGCTGATGATATAGGCAGAAGACAAGATGGAAGTGTCTTCTGCTCCTCTCTGTCTTCATTCTGGCCAGAGTACCAGTTGGTGCTAGAGGGGGAGGGGCCTCCCAGCTGATGATATAGGCAGAAGACAAGATGGAAGTGTCTTCTGCTCTTCTCTGTCTTCATTCTGGCCAGAGTAGCAGTTGGTTCCAGAGGGGGAGGGGCCTCCCAGCTGATGATATAGGCAGAAGACAAGATGGAAGTGTCTTCTGCTCCTCTCTGTCTTCATTCTGGCCAGAGTAGCAGTTGGTGCCAGAGGGGGAGGGGCCTCCCAGCTGATGATATAGGCAGAAGACAAGATGGAAGTGTCTTCTGCTCCTCTCTGTCTTCATTCTGGCCAGAGTACCAGTTGGTGCCAGAGGGGGAGAGGCCTCCCAACTGATGTTATAGGCAGAAGACAAGATGGAAGTGTCTTCTACTCCTCTCTGTCTTCACTCTGGCCAGAGTAGCAGTTGGTGCCAAAGGGGGAGAGGCCTCCCAACTGATGATATAGGCAGAAGACAAGATGGAAGTGTCTTCTTCTCCTCTCTGTGTTCTCTCTGGCCAGAGTACCAGTTTGTGCCAAAGGGGGAGGGGCCTCCCAACTGATGATATAGGCAGAAGACAAGATGGAAGTGTCTTCTGCTCCTCTCTGTCTTCATTCTGGCCAGAGTAGCAGTTGGTGCCAGAGGGGGAGAGGCCTCCCAACTGATGATATAGGCAGAAGACAAGATGGAAGTGTCTTCTGCTCCTCTCTGTCTTCATTCTGGCCAGAGTAGCAGTTGGTGCCAGAGGGGGAGAGGCCTCCCAACTGATGATATGGGCAGAAGACAAGATGGAAGTGTCTTCTGCTCCTCTCTGTCTTCATTCTGGCCAGAGTAGCAGTTGGTGCCAGAGGGGGAGGGGCCTCCCAACTGATGATATAGGCAGAAGACAAGATGGAAGTGTCTTCTGCTCCTCTCTGTCTCCATTCTGGCCAGAGTAGCGGTTGGTGCCAGAGGGGGAGAGGCCTCCCAACTGATGATATAGGCAGAAGACAAGATGGAAGTGTCTTCTGCTCCTCTCTGTCTTCATTCTGGCCAGAGTAGCGGTTGGTGCCAGAGGGGGAGAGGCCTCCCAACTGATGATATAGGCAGAAGACAAGATGGAAGTGTCTTCTGCTCCTCTCTGTCTTCATTCTGGCCAGAGTAGGAGTTGGTACCAGAGGGGGAGGGGCCTCCCAACTGATGATATAGGCAGAAGACAAGATGGAAGTGTCTTCTGCTCCTCTCTGTCTTCATTCTGGCCACAGTAGCGGTTGGTTCCAGAGGGGGAGAGGCCTCCCAACTGATGATATAGGCAGAAGACAAGATGGAAGTGTCTTCTGCTCCTCTCTGTCTTCATTCTGGCCAGAGTAGCAGTTGGTGCCAGAGGGGGAGAGGCCTCCCAACTGATGATATAGGCAGAAGACAAGATGGAAGTGTCTTCTGCTCCTCTCTGTCTTCATTCTGGCCAGAGTAGCAGTTGGTGCCAGAGGGGGAGGGGCCTCCCAGCTGATGATATGGGCAGAAGACAAGATGGAAGTGTCTTCTGCTCCTCTCTGTCTTCATTCTGGCCAGAGTAGCAGTTGGTGCCAGAGGGGGAGGGGCCTCCCAGCTGATGATATAGGCAGAAGACAAGATGGAAGTGTCTTCTGCTCCTTTCTGTCTTCATTCTGGCCAGAGTAGCAGTTGGTGCCAAGGGGGAGGGGCCTCCCAACTGATGTTATAGGCAGAAGACAAGATGGATGTGTCTTCTACTCCTCTCTGTCTTCACTCTGGCCAGAGTAGCAGTTGGTGCCAAAGGGGGAGAGGCCTCCCAACAGATGATATAGGCAGAAGACAAGATGGAAGTGTCTTCTGCTCCTCTCTGTCTTCATTCTGGCCAGAGTAGCAGTTGGTGCTAGAGGGGGAGGGGCCTCCCAGCTGATGATATAGGCAGAAGACAAGATGGAAGTGTCTTCTGCTCCTCTCTGTCTTCATTCTGGCCAGAGTAGCAGTTGGTGCCAGAGGGGGAGGGGCCTCCCAGCTGATGATATAGGCAGAAGACAAGATGGAAGTGTCTTCTGCTCCTCTCTGTCTTCATTCTGGCCAGAGTACCAGTTGGTGCTAGAGGGGGAGAGGCCTCCCAACTGATGATATAGGCAGAAGACAAGATGGAAGTGTCTTCTGCTCCTCTCTGTCTTCATTCTGGCCAGAGTAGCAGTTGGTTCCAGAGGGGGAGGGGCCTCCCAGCTGATGATATAGGCAGAAGACAAGATGGAAGTGTCTTCTGCTCCTCTCTGTCTTCATTCTGGCCAGAGTAGCAGTTGGTGCCAGAGGGGGAGGGGCCTCCCAGCTGATGATATAGGCAGAAGACAAGATGGAAGTGTCTTCTGCTCCTCTCTGTCTTCATTCTGGCCAGAGTACCAGTTGGTGCCAGAGGGGGAGAGGCCTCCCAACTGACGTTATAGGCAGAAGACAAGATGGAAGTGTCTTCTACTCCTCTCTGTCTTCACTCTGGCCAGAGTAGCAGTTGGTGCCAAAGGGGGAGAGGCCTCCCAACTGATGATATAGGCAGAAGACAAGATGGAAGTGTCTTCTTCTCCTCTCTGTGTTCTCTCTGGCCAGAGTACCAGTTTGTGCCAAAGGGGGAGGGGCCTCCCAACTGATGATATAGGCAGAAGACAAGATGGAAGTGTCTTCTGCTCCTCTCTGTCTTCATTCTGGCCAGAGTAGCAGTTGGTGCCAGAGGGGGAGAGGCCTCCCAACTGATGATATAGGCAGAAGACAAGATGGAAGTGTCTTCTGCTCCTCTCTGTCTTCATTCTGGCCAGAGTAGCAGTTGGTGCCAGAGGGGGAGAGGCCTCCCAACTGATGATATGGGCAGAAGACAAGATGGAAGTGTCTTCTGCTCCTCTCTGTCTTCATTCTGGCCAGAGTAGCGGTTGGTGCCAGAGGGGGAGGGGCCTCCCAACTGATGATATAGGCAGAAGACAAGATGGAAGTGTCTTCTGCTCCTCTCTGTCTCCATTCTGGCCAGAGTAGCGGTTGGTGCCAGAGGGGGAGAGGCCTCCCAACTGATGATATAGGCAGAAGACAAGATGGAAGTGTCTTCTGCTCCTCTCTGTCTTCATTCTGGCCAGAGTAGCGGTTGGTGCCAGAGGGGGAGAGGCCTCCCAACTGATGATATAGGCAGAAGACAAGATGGAAGTGTCTTCTGCTCCTCTCTGTCTTCATTCTGGCCAGAGTAGCGGTTGGTGCCAGAGGGGGAGGGGCCTCCCAACTGATGATATAGGCAGAAGACAAGATGGAAGTGTCTTCTGCTCCTCTCTGTCTCCATTCTGGCCAGAGTAGCGGTTGGTGCCAGAGGGGGAGAGGCCTCCCAACTGATGATATAGGCAGAAGACAAGATGGAAGTGTCTTCTGCTCCTCTCTGTCTTCATTCTGGCCAGAGTAGCGGTTGGTGCCAGAGGGGGAGAGGCCTCCCAACTGATGATATAGGCAGAAGACAAGATGGAAGTGTCTTCTGCTCCTCTCTGTCTTCATTCTGGCCAGAGTAGGAGTTGGTACCAGAGGGGGAGGGGCCTCCCAACTGATGATATAGGCAGAAGACAAGATGGAAGTGTCTTCTGCTCCTCTCTGTCTTCATTCTGGCCACAGTAGCGGTTGGTTCCAGAGGGGGAGAGGCCTCCCAACTGATGATATAGGCAGAAGACAAGATGGAAGTGTCTTCTGCTCCTCTCTGTCTTCATTCTGGCCAGAGTAGCAGTTGGTGCCAGAGGGGGAGAGGCCTCCCAACTGATGATATAGGCAGAAGACAAGATGGAAGTGTCTTCTGCTCCTCTCTCTCTTCATTCTGGCCAGAGTGGCAGTTGGTGCCAG
This sequence comes from Anolis sagrei, assembly GCF_037176765.1. Taxonomy (NCBI): domain Eukaryota; kingdom Metazoa; phylum Chordata; class Lepidosauria; order Squamata; family Anolidae; genus Anolis; species Anolis sagrei. The sequence continues at coordinate 50,807,079 of NC_090026.1, read as the reverse complement.
GGGGGGAGGGGCATCCCAACTGATGATATAGGAAGAAGACAAGATGGAAGTGTCTTCTGCTCCTCTCTGTCTTCATTCTGGCCAGAGTAGCAGTTGGTGCCAGAGGGGGAGAGGCCTGCCAACTGATGATATAGGCAGAAGAGAAGATGGAAGTGTCTTCTGCTCCTCTCTGTCTTCATTCTGGCCAGAGTGGCAGTTGGTGCCAGGGGGGGAGGGGCATCCCAACTGATGATATAGGAAGAAGACAAGATGGAAGTGTCTTCTGCTCCTCTCTGTCTTCATTCTGGCCAGAGTAGCAGTTGGTGCCAGAGGGGGAGAGGCCTGCCAACTGATGATATAGGCAGAAGAGAAGATGGAAGTGTCTTCTGCTCCTCTCTCTCTTCATTCTGGCCAGAGTGGCAGTTGGTGCCAGAGGGGGAGGGGCCTCCCAACTGATGATATAGGCAGAAGACAAGATGGAAGTGTCTTCTGCTCCTCTCTGTCTTCATTCTGGCCAGAGTAGCAGTTGGTGCCAGAGGGGGAGAGGCCTGCCAACTGATGATATAGGCAGAAGAGAAGATGGAAGTGTCTTCTGCTCCTCTCTGTCTTCATTCTGGCCAGAGTGGCAGTTGGTGCCAGGGGGGGAGGGGCATCCCAACTGATGATATAGGAAGAAGACAAGATGGAAGTGTCTTCTGCTCCTCTCTGTCTTCATTCTGGCCACAGTAGCGGTTGGTTCCAGAGGGGGAGAGGCCTCCCAACTGATGATATAGGCAGAAGACAAGATGGAAGTGTCTTCTGCTCCTCTCTCTCTTCATTCTGGCCAGAGTGGCAGTTGGTGCCAGAGGGGGAGGGGCCTCCCAACTGATGATATAGGCAGAAGACAAGATGGAAGTGTCTTCTGCTCCTCTCTGTCTTCATTCTGGCCAGAGTAGCAGTTGGTGCCAGAGGGGGAGAGGCCTGCCAACTGATGATATAGGCAGAAGAGAAGATGGAAGTGTCTTCTGCTCCTCTCTGTCTTCATTCTGGCCAGAGTGGCAGTTGGTGCCAGGGGGGGAGGGGCATCCCAACTGATGATATAGGAAGAAGACAAGATGGAAGTGTCTTCTGCTCCTCTCTGTCTTCATTCTGGCCACAGTAGCGGTTGGTTCCAGAGGGGGAGAGGCCTCCCAACTGATGATATAGGCAGAAGACAAGATGGAAGTGTCTTCTGCTCCTCTCTGTCTTCATTCTGGCCAGAGTAGCAGTTGGTGCCAGAGGGGGAGAGGCCTCCCAACTGATGATATAGGCAGAAGAGAAGATGGAAGTGTCTTCTGCTCCTCTCTGTCTTCATTCTGGCCAGAGTTACAGTTGGTGCCAGAGGGGGAGGGGCCTCCCAACTGATGATATAGGCAGAAGACAAGATGGAAGTGTCTTCTGCTCCTCTCTGTCTTCATTCTGGCCAGAGTAGCAGTTGGTGCCAGAGGGGGAGGGGCCTCCCAACTGATGATATAGGCAGAAGACAAGATGGATGTGTCTTCTGCTCCTCTCTGTCTTCATTCTGGCCAGAGCAGCAGTTGCTGCCAGAGGGGGAGGGGCCTCCCAACTGATGATATAGGCAGAAGTCAAGATGGAAGTGTCTTCTGCTCCTCTCTGTCTTCATTCTGGCCATAGCAGCAGTTGGTGCCAGAGGGGGAGGGGCCTCCCAACTGATGATATAGGCAGAAGACAAGATGGAAGTGTCTTCTGCTCCTCTCTGTCTTCATTCTGGCCAGAGCAGCAGTTGGTGCCAGAGGGGGAGGGGCCTCCCAACTGATGATATAGGCAGAAGACAAGATGGAAGTGTCTTCTGCTCCTCTCTGTCTTCATTCTGGCCAGAGTAGCAGTTGGTGCCAGAGGGGGAGAGGCCTCCCAACTGATGATATGGGCAGAAGACAAGATGGAAGTGTCTTCTGCTCCTCTCTGTCTTCATTCTGGCCAGAGTAGCAGTTGGTGCCAGAGGGGGAGAGGCCTCCCAACTGATGATATAGGCAGAAGACAAGATGGAAGTGTCTTCTGCTCCTCTCTGTCTTCATTCTGGCCAGAGTAGCGGTTGGTGCCAGAGGGGGAGAGGCCTCCCAACTGATGATATAGGCAGAAGACAAGTTGGAAGTGTCTTCTGCTCCTCTCTGTCTTCATTCTGGCCAGAGTAGCAGTTGGTGCCAGAGGGGGAGGGGCCTCCCAACTGATGATATGGGCAGAAGACAAGATGGAAGTGTCTTCTGCTCCTCTCTGTCTTCACTCTGGCCAGAGTACCAGTTGGTGCCAGAGAGGGAGAGGCCTCCCAACTGATGATATGGGCAGAAGACAAGATGGAAGTGTCTTCTGCTCCTCTCTGTCTTCATTCTGGCCAGAGTAGCAGTTGGTGCCAGAGGGGGAGAGGCCTCCCAACTGATGATATAGGCAGAAGACAAGATGGAAGTGTCTTCTGCTCCTCTCTGTCTTCATTCTGGCCAGAGTAGCGGTTGGTGCCAGAGGGGGAGTGGCCTCCCAACTGATGATATAGGCAGAAGACAAGATGGAAGTGTCTTCTGCTCCTCTCTGTCTTCATTCTGGCCAGAGTAGCGGTTGGTGCCAGAGGGGGAGGGGCCTCCCAACTGATGATATAGGCAGAAGACAAGATGGAAGTGTCTTCTGCTCCTCTCTGTCTCCATTCTGGCCAGAGCAGCAGTTGGTGCCAGAGGGGGAGCGGCCTCCCAACTGATGATATAGGCAGAAGACAAGATGGAAGTGTCTTCTGCTCCTCTCTGTCTTCATTCTGGCCAGAGTAGCAGTTGGTGCCAGAGGGGGAGGGGCCTCCCAACTGATTATGTATGCAGAAGACAAGATGGAAGTGTCTTCTGCTCTTCTCTGTCTTCATTCTGGCCAGAGTAGCAGTTGGTGCCAGAAGGGGAGGGGCCTCCCAACTGATGATATAGGCAGAAGACAAGATGGAAGTGTCTTCTGCTCCTCTCTGTCTCCATTCTGGCCAGAGCAGCAGTTGGTGCCAGAGGGGGAGGGGCCTCCAAACTGATTATGTATGCAGAAGACAAGATGGAAGTGTCTTCTGCTCCTCTCTGTCTTCATTCTGGCCAGAGTAGCAGTTGGTGCCAGAGGGGGAGAGGCCTCCCAACTGATGATATGGGCAGAAGACAAGATGGAAGTGTCTTCTGCTCCTCTCTGTCTTCATTCTGGCCAGAGTAGCAGTTGGTGCCAGAGGGGGAGAGGCCTCCCAACTGATGATATGGGCAGAAGACAAGATGGAAGTGTCTTCTGCTCCTCTCTGTCTTCATTCTGGCCAGAGTAGCAGTTGGTGCCAGAGGGGGAGAGGCCTCCCAACTGATGATATGGGCAGAAGACAAGATGGAAGTGTCTTCTGCTCCTCTCTGTCTTCATTCTGGCCAGAGTAGCAGTTGGTGCCAGAGGGGGAGAGGCCTCCCAACTGATGATATAGGCAGAAGACAAGATGGAAGTGTCTTCTGCTCCTCTCTGTCTTCATTCTGGCCAGAGTAGCGGTTGGTGCCAGAGGGGGAGTGGCCTCCCAACTGATGATATAGGCAGAAGACAAGATGGAAGTGTCTTCTGCTCCTCTCTGTCTTCATTCTGGCCAGAGTAGCGGTTGGTGCCAGAGGGGGAGGGGCCTCCCAACTGATGATATAGGCAGAAGACAAGATGGAAGTGTCTTCTGCTCCTCTCTGTCTCCATTCTGGCCAGAGCAGCAGTTGGTGCCAGAGGGGGAGCGGCCTCCCAACTGATGATATAGGCAGAAGACAAGATGGAAGTGTCTTCTGCTCCTCTCTGTCTTCATTCTGGCCAGAGTAGCAGTTGGTGCCAGAGGGGGAGGGGCCTCCCAACTGATTATGTATGCAGAAGACAAGATGGAAGTGTCTTCTGCTCTTCTCTGTCTTCATTCTGGCCAGAGTAGCAGTTGGTGCCAGAAGGGGAGGGGCCTCCCAACTGATGATATAGGCAGAAGACAAGATGGAAGTGTCTTCTGCTCCTCTCTGTCTCCATTCTGGCCAGAGCAGCAGTTGGTGCCAGAGGGGGAGGGGCCTCCCAACTGATTATGTATGCAGAAGACAAGATGGAAGTGTCTTCTGCTCCTCTCTGTCTTCATTCTGGCCAGAGTAGCGGTTGGTGCCAGAGGGGGAGAGGCCTCCCAACTGATGATATAGGCAGAAGACAAGATGGAAGTGTCTTCTGCTCCTCTCTGTCTTCATTCTGGCCAGAGTAGCGGTTGGTGCCAGAGGGGGAGAGGCCTCCCAACTGATGATATAGGCAGAAGACAAGATTGAAGTGTCTTCTGCTCCTCTCTGTCTTCATTCTGGCCAGAGCAGCAGTTGGTGCCAGAGGGGGAGGGGCCTCCCAACTGATGATATGGGCAGAAGACAAGATGGAAGTGTCTTCTGCTCCTCTCTGTCTTCACTCTGGCCAGAGTACCAGTTGGTGCCAGAGGGGGAGAGGCCTCCCAACTGATGGTATAGGCAGAAGACAAGATGGAAGTGTCTTCTGCTCCTCTCTGTCTTCATTCTGGCCAGAGTAACGGTTGGTGCCAGAGGGGGAGGGGCCTCCCAACTGATGATATAGGCAGAAGACAAGATGGAAGTGTCTTCTGCTCCTCTCTGTCTTCATTCTGGCCAGAGTAGCAGTTGGTTCCAGAGGGGGAGGGGCCTCCCAACTGATGATATAGGCAGAAGACAAGATGGAAGTGTCTTCTGCTCCTCTCTGTCTTCATTCTGGCCAGAGTAGCAGTTGGTGCCAGAGGGGGAGGGGCCTCCCAACTGATTATGTAGGCAGAAGACAAGATGGAAGTGTCTTCTGCTCTTCTCTGTCTTCATTCTGGCCAGAGCAGCAGTTGGTGCCAGAAGGGGAGGGGCCTCCCAACTGATGATATAGGCAGAAGACAAGATGGAAGTGTCTTCTGCTCCTCTCTGTCTCCATTCTGGCCAGAGCAGCAGTTGGTGCCAGAGGGGGAGGGGCCTCCCAACTGATGATATAGGCAGAAGACAAGATGGAAGTGTCTTCTGCTCCTCTCTGTCTTCATTCTGGCCAGAGTAGCAGTTGGTGCCAGAGGGGGAGAGGCCTCCCAACTGATGATATGGGCAGAAGACAAGATGGAAGTGTCTTCTGCTCCTCTCTGTCTTCATTCTGGCCAGAGTAGCGGTTGGTGCCAGAGGGGGAGAGGCCTCCCAACTGATGATATAGGCAGAAGACAAGATGGAAGTGTCTTCTGCTCCTCTCTGTCTTCATTTTGGCCAGAGTAGCGGTTGGTGCCAGAGGGGGAGAGGCCTCCCAACTGATGATATAGGCAGAAGACAAGATGGAAGTGTCTTCTGCTCCTCTCTGTCTTCATTCTGGCCAGAGTAGCGGTTGGTGCCAGAGGGGGAGAGGCCTCCCAACTGATGATATAGGCAGAAGACAAGATGGAAGTGTCTTCTGCTCCTCTCTGTCTTCATTCTGGCCAGAGTAGCGGTTGGTGCCAGAGGGGGAGAGGCCTCCCAACTGATGATATAGGCAGAAGACAAGATGGAAGTGTCTTCTGCTCCTCTCTGTCTTCATTCTGGCCAGAGTAGCGGTTGGTGCCAGAGGGGGAGAGGCCTCCCATCTGATGATATAGGCAGAAGACAAGATGGAAGTGTCTTCTGCTCCTCTCTGTCTTCACTCTGGCCAGAGTAGCAGTTGGTGCCAGAGGGGGAGGGGCCTCCCAACTGATGATATGGGCAGAAGACAAGATGGAAGTGTCTTCTGCTCCTCTCTGTCTTCATTCTGGCCAGAGTACCAGTTGGTGCCAGAGAGGGAGAGGCCTCCCAACTGATGATATGGGCAGAAGACAAGATGGAAGTGTCTTCTGCTCCTCTCTGTCTTCATTCTGGCCAGAGTAGCGGTTGGTGCCAGAGGGGGAGAGGCCTCCCAACTGATGATATGGGCAGAAGACAAGATGGAAGTGTCTTCTGCTCCTCTCTGTCTTCATTCTGGCCAGAGTAGCAGTTGGTGCCAGAGGGGGAGAGGCCTCCCAACTGATGATATAGGCAGAAGACAAGATGGAAGTGTCTTCTGCTCCTCTCTGTCTTCATTCTGGCCAGAGTAGCGGTTGGTGCCAGAGGGGGAGAGGCCTCCCAACTGATGATATAGGCAGAAGACAAGATGGAAGTGTCTTCTGCTCCTCTCTGTCTTCATTCTGGCCAGAGTAGCGGTTGGTGCCAGAGGGGGAGGGGCCTCCCAACTGATGATATAGGCAGAAGACAAGATGGAAGTGTCTTCTGCTCCTCTCTGTCTTCATTCTGGCCAGAGTAGCAGTTGGTGCCAGAGGGGGAGGGGCCTCCCAACTGATTATGTAGGCAGAAGACAAGATGGAAGTGTCTTCTGCTCTTCTCTGTCTTCATTCTGGCCAGAGTAGCGGTTGGTGCCAGAGGGGGAGGGGCCTCCCAACTGATGATATAGGCAGAAGACAAGATGGAAGTGTCTTCTGCTCCTCTCTGTCTTCATTCTGGCCAGAGTAGCAGTTGGTGCCAGAGGGGGAGGGGCCTCCCAACTGATTATGTAGGCAGAAGACAAGATGGAAGTGTCTTCTGCTCTTCTCCGTCTTCATTCTGGCCAGAGCAGCAGTTGGTGCCAGAAGGGGAGGGGCCTCCCAACTGATGATATAGGCAGAAGACAAGATGGAAGTGTCTTCTGCTCCTCTCTGTCTCCATTCTGGCCAGAGTAGCAGTTGGTGCCAGAGGGGGAGGGGCCTCCCAACTGATGATATGGGCAGAAGACAAGATGGAAGTGTCTTCTGCTCCTCTCTGTCTTCATTCTGGCCAGAGTAGCAGTTGGTGCCAGAGGGGGAGGGGCCTCCCAACTGATTATGTAGGCAGAAGACAAGATGGAAGTGTCTTCTGCTCTTCTCTGTCTTCATTCTGGCCAGAGTAGCAGTTGGTGCCAGAGGGGGAGGGGCCTCCCAACTGATTATGTAGGCAGAAGACAAGATGGAAGTGTCTTCTGCTCCTCTCTGTCTCCATTCTGGCCAGAGTAGCAGTTGGTGCCAGAGGGGGAGAGGCCTCCCAACTGATGATATGGGCAGAAGACAAGATGGAAGTGTCTTCTGCTCCTCTCTGTCTTCATTCTGGCCAGAGTAGCAGTTGGTGCCAGAGGGGGAGGGGCCTCCCAACTGATTATGTAGGCAGAAGACAAGATGGAAGTGTCTTCTGCTCTTCTCTGTCTTCATTCTGGCCAGAGCAGCAGTTGGTGCCAGAAGGGGAGGGGCCTCCCAACTGATGATATAGGCAGAAGACAAGATGGAAGTTTCTTCTGCTCCTCTCTGTCTTCATTCTGGCCAGAGCAGCAGTTGGTGCCAGAGGGGGAGGGGCCTCCCAACTGATGATATAGGCAGAAGACAAGATGGAAGTGTCTTCTGCTCCTCTCTGTCTTCATTCTGGCCAGAGTAGCAGTTGGTGCCAGAAGGGGAGAGGCCTCCCAACTGATGATATAGGCAGAAGACAAGATGGAAGTTTCTTCTGCTCCTCTCTGTCTTCATTCTGGCCAGAGCAGCAGTTGGTGCCAGAGGGGGAGGGGCCTCCCAACTGATGATATAGGCAGAAGACAAGATGGAAGTGTCTTCTGCTCCTCTCTGTCTTCATTCTGGCCAGAGCAGCAGTTGGTGCCAGAAGGGGAGAGGCCTCCCAACTGATGATATGGGCAGAAGACAAGATGGAAGTGTCTTCTGCTCCTCTCTGTCTTCATTCTGGCCAGAGTAGCAGTTGGTGCCAGAGGGGGAGAGGCCTCCCAACTGATGATATAGGCAGAAGACAAGATGGAAGTGTCTTCTGCTCCTCTCTGTCTTCATTTTGGCCAGAGTAGCGGTTGGTGCCAGAGGGGGAGAGGCCTCCCAACTGATGATATAGGCAGAAGACAAGATGGAAGTGTCTTCTGCTCCTCTCTGTCTTCATTCTGGCCAGAGTAGCAGTTGGTGCCAGAGGGGGAGGGGCCTCCCAACTGATTATGTAGGCAGAAGACAAGATGGAAGTGTCTTCTGCTCCTCTCTGTCTCCATTCTGGCCAGAGCAGCAGTTGGTGCCAGAGGGGGAGCGGCCTCCCAACTGATGATATAGGCAGAAGACAAGATGGAAGTGTCTTCTGCTCCTCTCTGTCTTCATTCTGGCCAGAGCAGCAGTTGGTGCCAGAAGGGGAGGGGCCTCCCAACTGATGATATAGGCAGAAGACAAGATGGAAGTTTCTTCTGCTCCTCTCTGTCTTCATTCTGGCCAGAGCAGCAGTTGGTGCCAGAGGGGGAGGGGCCTCCCAACTGATGATATAGGCAGAAGACAAGATGGAAGTGTCTTCTGCTCCTCTCTGTCTCCATTCTGGCCAGAGCAGCAGTTGGTGCCAGAGGGGGAGCGGCCTCCCAACTGATGATATAGGCAGAAGACAAGATGGAAGTGTCTTCTGCTCCTCTCTGTCTTCATTCTGGCCAGAGTAGCAGTTGGTGCCAGAGGGGGAGGGGCCTCCCAACTGATGATATAGGCAGAAGACAAGATGGAAGTGTCTTCTGCTCTTCTCTGTCTTCATTCTGGCCAGAGCAGCAGTTGGTGCCAGAAGGGGAGGGGCCTCCCAACTGATGATATAGGCAGAAGACAAGATGGAAGTGTCTTCTGCTCCTCTCTGTCTCCATTCTGGCCAGAGCAGCAGTTGGTGCCAGAGGGGGAGCGGCCTCCCAACTGATGATATAGGCAGAAGACAAGATGGAAGTGTCTTCTGCTCCTCTCTGTCTTCATTCTGGCCAGAGTAGCAGTTGGTGCCAGAGGGGGAGGGGCCTCCCAACTGATGATATAGGCAGAAGACAAGATGGAAGTGTCTTCTGCTCTTCTCTGTCTTCATTCTGGCCAGAGCAGCAGTTGGTGCCAGAAGGGGAGGGGCCTCCCAACTGATGTTATAGGCAGAAGACAAGATGGAAATGTCTTCTGCTCCTCTCTGTCTTCATTCTGGCCAGAGCAGCAGTTGGTGCCAGCGGGGGAGGGGCCTCCCAACTGATGATATAGGCAGAAGACAAGATGGAAGTGTCTTCTGCTCCTCTCTGTCTCCATTCTGGCCAGAGTAGCAGTTGGTGCCAGAGGGGGAGGGGCCTCCCAACTGATGATATAGGCAGAAGACAAGATGGAAGTGTCTTCTGCTCCTCTCTGTCTTCATTCTGGCCAGAGTAGCAGTTGGTGCCAGAGGGGGAGAGGGCTCCCAACTGATGATATAGGCAGAAGACAAGATGGAAGTGTCTTCTGCTCCTCTCTGTCTTCATTCTGGCCAGAGTAGCAGTTGGTGCCAGAGGGGGAGGGGCCTCCCAACTGATGATATAGGCAGAAGACAAGATGGAAGTGTCTTCTGCTCCTCTCTGTCTTCATTCTGGCCAGAGTAGCGGTTGGTGCCAGAGGGGGAGAGGCCTCCCAACTGATGATATAGGCAGAAGACAAGATGGAAGTGTCTTCTGCTCCTCTCTGTCTTCATTCTGGCCAGAGTAGCAGTTGGTGCCAGAAGGGGAGAGGCCTCCCAACTGATGATATAGGCAGAAGACAAGATGGAAGTTTCTTCTGCTCCTCTCTGTCTTCATTCTGGCCAGAGCAGCAGTTGGTGCCAGAGGGGGAGGGGCCTCCCAACTGATGATATAGGCAGAAGACAAGATGGAAGTGTCTTCTGCTCCTCTCTGTCTTCATTCTGGCCAGAGCAGCAGTTGGTGCCAGAAGGGGAGAGGCCTCCCAACTGATGATATGGGCAGAAGACAAGATGGAAGTGTCTTCTGCTCCTCTCTGTCTTCATTCTGGCCAGAGTAGCAGTTGGTGCCAGAGGGGGAGAGGCCTCCCAACTGATGATATAGGCAGAAGACAAGATGGAAGTGTCTTCTGCTCCTCTCTGTCTTCATTTTGGCCAGAGTAGCGGTTGGTGCCAGAGGGGGAGAGGCCTCCCAACTGATGATATAGGCAGAAGACAAGATGGAAGTGTCTTCTGCTCCTCTCTGTCTTCATTCTGGCCAGAGTAGCGGTTGGTGCCAGAGGGGGAGATGCCTCCCAACTGATGATATAGGCAGAAGACAAGATGGAAGTGTCTTCTGCTCCTCTCTGTCTTCATTCTGGCCAGAGTAGCAGTTGGTGCCAGAGGGGGAGGGGCCTCCCAACTGATTATGTAGGCAGAAGACAAGATGGAAGTGTCTTCTGCTCTTCTCTGTCTTCATTCTGGCCAGAGCAGCAGTTGGTGCCAGAAGGGGAGGGGCCTCCCAACTGATGATATAGGCAGAAGACAAGATGGAAGTGTCTTCTGCTCCTCTCTGTCTCCATTCTGGCCAGAGCAGCAGTTGGTGCCAGAGGGGGAGCGGCCTCCCAACTGATGATATAGGCAGAAGACAAGATGGAAGTGTCTTCTGCTCCTCTCTGTCTTCATTCTGGCCAGAGTAGCAGTTGGTGCCAGAGGGGGAGGGGCCTCCCAACTGATGATATAGGCAGAAGACAAGATGGAAGTGTCTTCTGCTCTTCTCTGTCTTCATTCTGGCCAGAGCAGCAGTTGGTGCCCGAAGGGGAGGGGCCTCCCAACTGATGTTATAGGCAGAAGACAAGATGGAAATGTCTTCTGCTCCTCTCTGTCTTCATTCTGGCCAGAGCAGCAGTTGGTGCCAGCGGGGGAGGGGCCTCCCAACTGATGATATAGGCAGAAGACAAGATGGAAGTGTCTTCTGCTCCTCTCTGTCTCCATTCTGGCCAGAGCAGCAGTTGGTGCCAGAGGGGGAGGGGCCTCCCAACTGATGATATAGGCAGAAGACAAGATGGAAGTGTCTTCTGCTCCTCTCTGTCTTCATTCTGGCCAGAGTAGCAGTTGGTGCCAGAGGGGGAGAGGGCTCCCAACTGATGATATAGGCAGAAGACAAGATGGAAGTGTCTTCTGCTCCTCTCTGTCTTCATTCTGGCCAGAGTAGCAGTTGGTGCCAGAGGGGGAGGGGCCTCCCAACTGATGATATAGGCAGAAGACAAGATGGAAGTGTCTTCTGCTCCTCTCTGTCTTCATTCTGGCCAGAGTAGCGGTTGGTGCCAGAGGGGGAGAGGCCTCCCAACTGATGATATAGGCAGAAGACAAGATGGAAGTGTCTTCTGCTCCTCTCTGTCTTCATTCTGGCCAGAGTAGTGGTTGGTGCCAGAGGGGGAGAGGCCTCCCAACTGATGATATAGGCAGAAGACAAGATGGAAGTGTCTTCTGCTCTTCTCTGTCTTCATTCTGGCCAGAGCAGCAGTTGGTGCCAGAAGGGGAGGGGCCTCCCAACTGATGATATAGGCAGAAGACAAGATGGAAGTGTCTTCTGCTCCTCTCTGTCTTCATTCTGGCCAGAGTAGCAGTTGGTGCCAGAAGGGGAGGGGCCTCCCAACTGATGATATAGGCAGAAGACAAGATGGAAGTGTCTTCTGCTCTTCTCTGTCTTCATTCTGGCCAGAGCAGCAGTTGGTGCCAGAAGGGGAGGGGCCTCCCAACTGATGATATAGGCAGAAGACAAGATGGAAGTGTCTTCTGCTCTTCTCTGTCTTCATTCTGGCCAGAGTAGCAGTTGGTGCCAGAAGGGGAGGGGCCTCCCAACTGATGATATAGGCAGAAGACAAGATGGAAGTGTCTTCTGCTCCTCTCTGTCTTCATTCTGGCCAGAGCAGCAGTTGGTGCCAGAGGGGGAGGGGTCTCCCAAATGATGATATAGGCAGAAGACAAGATGGAAGTGTCTTCTGCTCCTCTCTGTCTCCATTCTGGCCAGAGCAGCAGTTGGTGCCAGAGGGGGAGAGGCCTCCCAACTGATGATATAGGCAGAAGACAAGATGGAAGTGTCTTCTGCTCCTCTCTGTCTTCATTCTGGCCAGAGTAGCAGTTGGTGCCAGAGGGGGAGAGGCCTCCCAACTGATGATATAGGCAGAAGACAAGATGGAAGTGTCTTCTGCTCCTCTCTGTCTTCATTCTGGCCAGAGTAGCGGTTGGTGCCAGAGGGGGAGAGGCCTCCCAACTGATGATATAGGCAGAAGACAAGATGGAAGTGTCTTCTGCTCCTCTCTGTCTTCATTTTGGCCAGAGTAGCGGTTGGTGCCAGAGGGGGAGAGGCCTCCCAACTGATGATATAGGCAGAAGACAAGATGGAAGTGTCTTCTGCTCCTCTCTGTCTTCATTCTGGCCAGAGTAGCGGTTGGTGCCAGAGGGGGAGAGGCCTCCCAACTGATGATATAGGCAGAAGACAAGATGGAAGTGTCTTCTGCTCTTCTCTGTCTTCATTCTGGCCAGAGCAGCAGTTGGTGCCAGAGGGGGAGGGGCCTCCCAACTGATGATATAGGCAGAAGACAAGATGGAAGTGTCTTCTGCTCCTCTCCGTCTCCATTCTGGCCAGAGCAGCAGTTGGTGCCAGAGGTGGAGGGGCCTCCCAACTGATCATATAGGCAGAAGACAAGATGGAAGTGTCTTCTGCTCCTCTCTGTCTTCACTCAGGCCAGAGCAGCAGTTGGTGCCAGAGGGGGAGGGGCCTCCCAACTGATGATATAGGCAGAAGACAAGATGGAAGTGTCTTCTGCTCCTCTCTGTCTTCACTCTGGCCAGAGTAGCAGTTGGTGCCAGAGTGGGAGCGGCCTCCCAACTGATGATATGGGCAGAAGACAAGATGGAAGTGTCTTCTGCTCCTCTCTGTCTTCATTCTGGCCAGAGTAGCAGTTGGTGCCAGAGGGGGAGAGGCCTCCCAACTGATGATATGGGCAGAAGACAAGATGGAAGTGTCTTCTGCTCCTCTCTGTCTTCATTCTGGCCAGAGTAGCGGTTGGTGCCAGAGGGGGAGAGGCCTCCCAACTGATGATATAGGCAGAAGACAAGATGGAAGTGTCTTCTGCTCCTCTCTGTCTTCATTTTGGCCAGAGTAGCAGTTGGTGCCAGAGGGGGAGAGGCCTCCCAACTGATGATATAGGCAGAAGACAAGATGGAAGTGTCTTCTGCTCCTCTCTGTCTTCATTCTGGCCAGAGTAGCGGTTGGTGCCAGAGGGGGAGAGGCCTCCCAACTGATGATATAGGCAGAAGACAAGATGGAAGTGTCTTCTGCTCCTCTCTGTCTTCATTTTGGCCAGAGTAGCGGTTGGTGCCAGAGGGGGAGAGGCCTCCCAACTGATGATATAGGCAGAAGACAAGATGGAAGTGTCTTCTGCTCCTCTCTGTCTTCATTCTGGCCAGAGTAGCGGTTGGTGCCAGAGGGGGAGAGGCCTCCCAACTGATGATATAGGCAGAAGACAAGATGGAAGTGTCTTCTGCTCCTCTCTGTCTTCATTCTGGCCAGAGTAGCGGTTGGTGCCAGAGGGGGAGAGGCCTCCCAACTGATGATATAGGCAGAAGACAAGATGGAAGTGTCTTCTGCTCTTCTCTGTCTTCATTCTGGCCAGAGCAGCAGTTGGTGCCAGAGGGGGAGGGGCCTCCCAACTGATGATATAGGCAGAAGACAAGATGGAAGTGTCTTCTGCTCCTCTCCGTCTCCATTCTGGCCAGAGCAGCAGTTGGTGCCAGAGGTGGAGGGGCCTCCCAACTGATCATATAGGCAGAAGACAAGATGGAAGTGTCTTCTGCTCCTCTCTGTCTTCACTCAGGCCAGAGCAGCAGTTGGTGCCAGAGGGGGAGGGGCCTCCCAACTGATGATATAGGCAGAAGACAAGATGGAAGTGTCTTCTGCTCCTCTCTGTCTTCACTCTGGCCAGAGTAGCAGTTGGTGCCAGAGTGGGAGCGGCCTCCCAACTGATGATATGGGCAGAAGACAAGATGGAAGTGTCTTCTGCTCCTCTCTGTCTTCATTCTGGCCAGAGTAGCAGTTGGTGCCAGAGGGGGAGAGGCCTCCCAACTGATGATATGGGCAGAAGACAAGATGGAAGTGTCTTCTGCTCCTCTCTGTCTTCATTCTGGCCAGAGTAGCGGTTGGTGCCAGAGGGGGAGAGGCCTCCCAACTGATGATATAGGCAGAAGACAAGATGGAAGTGTCTTCTGCTCCTCTCTGTCTTCATTTTGGCCAGAGTAGCAGTTGGTGCCAGAGGGGGAGAGGCCTCCCAACTGATGATATAGGCAGAAGACAAGATGGAAGTGTCTTCTGCTCCTCTCTGTCTTCATTCTGGCCAGAGTAGCAGTTGGTTCCAGAGGGGGAGGGGCCTCCCAACTGATGATATAGGCGGAAGACAAGATGGAAGTGTCTTCTGCTCCTCTCTGTCTTCACTCTGGCCAGAGTAGCAGTTGGTGCCAGAGTGGGAGGGGCCTCTCAACTGATGATATGGGCAGAAGACAAGATGGAAGTGTCTTCTGCTCCTCTCTGTCTTCATTCTGGCCAGAGTAGCAGTTGGTGCCAGAGGGGGAGAGGCCTCCCAACTGATGATATGGGCAGAAGACAAGATGGAAGTGTCTTCTGCTCCTCTCTGTCTTCATTCTGGCCAGAGTAGCGGTTGGTGCCAGAGGGGGAGAGGCCTCCCAACTGATGATATAGGCAGAAGACAAGATGGAAGTGTCTTCTGCTCCTCTCTGTCTTCATTTTGGCCAGAGTAGCAGTTGGTGCCAGAGGGGGAGAGGCCTCCCAACTGATGATATAGGCAGAAGACAAGATGGAAGTGTCTTCTGCTCCTCTCTGTCTTCATTCTGGCCAGAGTAGCAGTTGGTGCCAGAGGGGGAGGGGCCTCCCAACTGATGATATAGGCAGAAGACAAGATGGAAGTGTCTTCTGCTCCTCTCTGTCTTCATTCTGGCCAGAGCAGCAGTTGGTGCCAGAGGGGGAGGGGCCTCCCAACTGATGATATAGGCAGAAGACAAGATGGAAGTGTCTTCTGCTCCTCTCTGTCTTCATTCTGGCCAGAGTAGCAGTTGGTGCCAGAGGGGGAGAGGCCTCCCAACTGATGATATGGGCAGAAGACAAGATGGAAGTGTCTTCTGCTCCTCTCTGTCTTCATTCTGGCCAGAGTAGCGGTTGGTGCCAGAGGGGGAGAGGCCTCCCAACTGATGATATAGGCAGAAGACAAGATGGAAGTGTCTTCTGCTCCTCTCTGTCTTCATTCTGGCCAGAGTAGCAGTTGGTTCCAGAGGGGGAGGGGCCTCCCAACTGATGATATAGGCAGAAGACAAGATGGAAGTGTCTTCTGCTCCTCTCTGTCTTCATTCTGGCCAGAGCAGCAGTTGGTGCCAGAGGGGGAGAGGCCTCCCAACTGATGATATGGGCAGAAGACAAGATGGAAGTGTCTTCTGCTCCTCTCTGTCTTCATTCTGGCCAGAGTAGCAGTTGGTGCCAGAGGGGGAGGGGCCTCCCAACTGATGATATGGGCAGAAGACAAGATGGAAGTGTCTTCTGCTCCTCTCTGTCTTCATTCTGGCCAGAGTAGCGGTTGGTGCCAGAGGGGGAGAGGCCTCCCAACTGATGATATAGGCAGAAGACAAGATGGAAGTGTCTTCTGCTCCTCTCTGTCTTCATTTTGGCCAGAGTAGCAGTTGGTGCCAGAGGGGGAGAGGCCTCCCAACTGATGATATAGGCAGAAGACAAGATGGAAGTGTCTTCTGCTCCTCTCTGTCTTCATTCTGGCCAGAGTAGCAGTTGGTTCCAGAGGGGGAGGGGCCTCCCAACTGATGATATAGCCAGAAGACAAGATGGAAGTGTCTTCTGCTCCTCTCTGTCTTCATTCTGGCCAGAGTAGCAGTTGGTTCCAGAGGGGGAGGGGCCTCCCAACTGATGATATAGCCAGAAGACAAGATGGAAGTGTCTTCTGCTCCTCTCTGTCTTCATTCTGGCCAGAGCAGCAGTTGGTGCCAGAGGGGGAGGGGCCTCCCAACTGATGATATAGGCAGAAGACAAGATGGAAGTGTCTTCTGCTCCTCTCTGTCTCCATTCTGGCCAGAGCAGCAGTTGGTGCCAGAGGGGGAGGGGCCTCCCAACTGATGATATAGGCGGAAGACAAGATGGAAGTGTCTTCTGCTCCTCTCTGTCTTCACTCTGGCCAGAGTAGCAGTTGGTGCCAGAGGGGGAGGGGCCTCCCAACTGATGATATAGGCGGAAGACAAGATGGAAGTGTCTTCTGCTCCTCTCTGTCTTCACTCTGGCCAGAGTAGCACTTGGTGCCAGAGGGGGAGGGGCCTCCCAACTGATGATATAAGCAGAAGACAAGATGGAAGTGTCTTCTGCTCCTCTCTGTCTTCACTCTGGCCAGAGTACCATTTGGTGCCAGAGAGGGAGAGGCCTCCCAACTGATGATATAGGCAGAAGACAAGATGGAAGTGTCTTCTGCTCCTCTCTGTCTTCACTTTGGCCAGAGTACCATTTGGTGCCAGAGAGGGAGAGGCCTCCCAACTGATGATATAGGCAGAAGACAAGATGGAAATACTACACAATCTTCCCTCTTTCACTTTTAGTCAGTTGTTTTGATTTGCTTCCTTTTAAGGACAGGATTAGTCTAGAATAGAAAACTTGGGCTTCCAGAGGTTTGTAAAATCTAAATTATCCTATTGAAGAACCATATGAAGTTATCCTTGTGTTACCCATACCACTGATTTTGGTTTCAGCCCCAAGCAACCTATAATATTCAGTAAGGGTGAGATTGGCTGCATCACTTATTGTAGCTACTGTTGTTGCTTCATCCTACCTTTTCCCAACATCTGAAGAACCCCACCCATCCTCTTTTGCACAAACAGGGTTCTTTTCCAAAAATGAGAAGGAGCAGATGGGCCTCACCCAGCTCCTGTTGCAAAAATTGTATGAAACAGCCAACCATTCCATCATATTTTGAATATGTATGTGGAAGATGCAGGGCTTGAGGGAACATAATTGAGGCTGTGAATGGGTACAGGTCATTCATGCATCTCATGGGATACACTTTCCTCAGCTCTGATTCATGTTGTCTAAGTGATGTTAAATGTTCAAGATGCAAACTCTAGGCTTGGGTAACCACGGAAAAATTTGGTTCTAAACTCGTTTCGTTTTTAGGAGGCCCTTGTGTTTCGTTTTTTTAAAGAATTCCAAAATTTTCCTTTAAAAAAGTTCGAAATATACGAAATTTCGTAAAATTATGAATCGATTCGTTAATGGCGGACGCGATTGCGCAATATGGTATAAAACCCTCCAAATGGGACAGGGGGGACTTCTGAAGCTTCCCTCTCCCTCTGTTGTTGACTGTTGGTGTGATAATTTATTTTTTATCACTGATAAAACAAACAACAACTATAAAACTTGCACCAGACATACGGAAATAATAACGAAACAATTTCGAAACAATTACGAAACAATACGAAATAAATGGAAAAAATTGTTTCGATTTTTATTTACTCCTCACAGTAGTCCTGCATGGCTCAATATTGGATCGTAAGCTAATTTAAATACGAATTAATAACGAATTATGAAATTAACGAACGAAACAGCCCAACCTAGCAAACTCCATAAAGAAAGTTGTTAAAGGGACAAGTTCTCTGGGATCCATACATGAGGTGGCTTTTTGCTATTGTAGAAGCTCTGGGATAATATAAAGACATATTAAGAAAAGAAAGAGGAGAATTCAAGATAAAAACTCAACAGGAATTAAAGAACATAAATAGTAGAATCTCCTGGTATCAATATGGACAGATCAAAGAGCATTTTAGGAAAAACAAAGAAAAAGGATTTGAAGAAGGGAAAAACTTCTGGGATAAAATAATGCAAATGGAAAATAAATTGATTTCTAAAATATACAAAACACTTCTAGAGGAGGTAGGAAGTAAAGAAGAGGGGAAAACCTACATGAGAAAGTGGAAAGACAACTTAGGAAGAGAGATAAAAAAGGAAGAGTGGGAAGAGATATGGAATAAGAAATTAAGATATTCAAAAGCGATGGAGCTCAGAGAAAATTGGATTAAGATGGCCCATAGATGGTACATAACACCACACAGATTAGGAAAATTTAACAAAAACACCAACACAAAATGCTGGAAATGTGGAGAACAGGAAGGGACATACTACCATCTGTGGTGGACCTGCCCAAAAGCAATTATTTATTGGAAGAAAATTCAAAGAACATTACAAAAAATATTGGAGACAGATATACCTCGAAAGCCAGAAACCTTTTTACTAGGAATACACAACATAAAAATAGATAAAAAATAAAGATAAAATTTTATTCTTATTAACAACAACAGCTAGAATAATATATGCAAAATACTGGAAAAGAAAAAATCCCCCAGAAGAAGAGGAATGGCTGACAAAAATTCTTGATATAAGAAATATGGACAAACTGACCTACATTTTATAAAAAAAAAAAAGGTACTCCAATGGCAGAAATAGAATGGAAACAAGTTACAACATACTCAGTAAAGAAAAGAACATGAATATAATTGTATGAAGGAAAAGATAGAAAATACGGAAAAAAGGAAGAGCAAGATACAGAAGAAGGAAAACAATGAAAAAGAAGGAAAGAAGGAAGAGGAAAGAACCTCACCATGGAAAAAGAAAATGAAGGAAGACTGCCTTTTCTAGATGTCCTAGTCATCCGCAAACCAGATCAACAATTGGGTCACACCATTTACAGAAAACGCACACACAGAGATAGATACCTACATAAAAACTCCAGCCATCACTCAAGTCAAAAAAGAAGCACCATTAAAGCCTTGGAAGACCGTGCGAAAAAATCAGCAAACCCCATCTCCTCCAAGATGAACTGAACCACCACAACTGGGCTCTACAGGCCAATGGATACTCCACATCAGACATCAGAAGAGCTGCAAGACAAAGAACAAGCCACGAGAGTAAAGATGATGATCCACCCCGAGGAAAAGTGTTCTTGCCATACATCAATGGAACCACTGACCGCATAGGGAAGCTGATGAGGAAACACAACATACAAACCACCTACAGACCCACCAAGAAAATCCAACAAATGCTACGTTCAGCAAAGGACAAGAGGGATCCTCTCACCTCTGCAGGAATCTACCGTGTACCATGCAGCTGCAGACAAGTCTACATAGCGACCACCAAACGCAGCACCCAAACACGAATCAAGGAACATGAAAGGCACTGCAGACTACTTCAACCAGAGATGTCAGCCATAGCAGAGCACCTGATGAACCAGCCTGGACACAACATATTATTCGAGAATAAAGAAATGCTGGACCACTCTCACAACCACCATGTCAGACTACACAGAGAAGCCATTGAAATCTATAAGCATGCGGACAATTTCAACAAAAAGGAAGAAACCATGAACATGAACAAAATCTGGCTACCAGTAATAAAAAACTCTAAAATTACAACAGCGAAACAACAGAGAGTAAACAATCAGGCACATCAAATCACCTCTCAAAAAAACATTCCCCCAGGCACTTCCAAGCCATTAAATGTTAATCAAGGTGGTCAGTTGAAACATTCACACATAGCTTCAGCAGACAAAAGCCCTTTGTCCCACCCTGGTCATTCCACAGATATATAAACCCATTTTCCTACTTCCAAACAGACCTCACTACCTCTGAGGATGCTTGCCATAGATGCAGGCGAAACGTCAGGAGAAAATATGCCGCTAGAACATGGCCATATAGCCTGGAAAAACCTACAACAACCCAGTGATTCCGGCCATGAAAACCTTCGACAATACAACCTCACAGAAGATACCAGGAAGTCAAAACAACACCCACTACAACTACACATCCCCCCCTCACTGTCCAGTTCTAAATTTCTGTTTCTACACCCTTCACACAATACAAATCCAGTAACCACCGTCACTACGTGGTTTTGGATACTTGGATAGCTGAGCGTTCTCACATTTAAATCTGACGATCTCTAACCTTTACTTTTTTCTATACTTTTACCCCCCTTTCCCCCCTTTACCCCTTCTACCCAGTTACTATCTTTTTATAAATATAGAAGTTTTCATATTGTATGCTTTTATGGAAAATTAATAAAGATTATTTTTTTAAAAAGAAAGTTGTTAAAGGGACAAGTTTTCTGGGATCCATACATGACGTGGCTTTTTGCTATTGTAGAAGCTCTGGGATTCTGGAGCTGTTCTAATTTCTCAACAGGCATCTGAGGAATTGTCTCACTGGGGAAAAGGGGAGAGGCAGCATATTGCTGTATTTTGTGAGGTTACCACAAAAGGAAGATGACTTTTCTTAAAATCTTGGCACATTTTCTGAATTGATAGAGGATTTCTCTCTTGATAGACTTGTGCTTGACAAGTGTCATGGCAAGATGATCCCCTGATTTCCCTCTTCTGCTGTCTCCTAGCGAGCCAGGACGTGGTCTTTGCTTACAACATTGGAAATGGTGATGAGAATTTGACAGTGCATTCCGAGGTACCCTTCAATGACAATGAGTGGCATGAAGTGAAAGCAGAAATCAATGTCAAACTAATTCGGCTGCGGGTTGACCGGAGGCCATGGGTGATACGGATAGTCCCACCCCAAAGCTTCATCTACATGAATCTCACTAAGAATCTCACTGTGGGTGAGTAAGGATAGTGGGGAAGGACGATGTGGGGAATGAGGGTATGCGTGACAATGAGAGAATGTGTGAAAGTTGTGATGAAGAGGTGGAGAGAGAGGGTGGGGTGAAAAAAAGAAGGTGTGTGAGAGGAAGTAACTGGGTCTTTAACATTGCACAGTTACAGTCGGTCTTTCACATTTCCAGGTTTAATTTTGTGAATTTGATTATTCACAGATGTGATTATTATGTTCTATCTCTGTCCTCCAGAATAATTTTGTGGTCAGTTTCTACTGAAAGTTGTTCATAAAATCACGTTGGAGGTCCTAGAGCACATGTGTCAAATTCGAGGGTGTCATTTTATGTGGCTCTTCACATGCTGGACTACAACTCATGTATTTCTCATCATTAGACCTCATTTGGTCGTGTCAGGAGCGACTTGATAAACTGTAAGTCGCTTCTGGTGTGAGAGAATTGGCCATCTGGAAGGATGTTGTCCAGAGGACGCCCAAATGTTGTGATGTTTTAACATTCTTGTGGGAGGCTTCTCTCATGTCCCCGCATGAGGAGCTGGAGCTGATAGAGGGAGCTCATCCACACTCTCCCTGGATTTGAACCTGCGACCTGTCGGTCTTCAGACCTGCTGGCACAGGGGTTTAACCCACTGCACCACCAGGGGCTCCATTAGACCTCATGACTAGAACTGATGGGAGTTGTGATACAGCAACATCCGGAAGGCTGCAGTTTGTTTGTTTGTTTATTGAGGCGTGTGGGGTTTGAATGTAGATATAAGGCTTCTGAAGATGATATCTGACTTTAAAATGTTCTTTAACCTTTTCCCAATTTCAGAGGTACAAATGCGGTTGGGCTGCAATTTCCGTTATCCATAGTCTGCATGTCAGATAATCAAAAGTGATGGGAGTTGTCATTCAATAACATCTTGGGACCCAAATTGGGTAAAAACTAAAGGATGTCAACAAATATGTAAAAAACTATAGTCTGCCCTCCTTATCACGGATTATCTGACCATGGATTTAGAGAACAATGGCTTCAAACTACAAGAAAGGAGATTCCATCTGAACATTAGGAAGAACTTCCTGACTGTGAGAGCCGTTCAGCAGTGGAACTCTCTGCCCCGGAGTGTGGTGGAGGCTCCTTCTTTGGGGGCTTTTAAACAGAGGCTGGATGGCCATCTGTCAGGGGTGCTTTGAATGCAATATTCCTGCTTCTTGGCAGGGGGTTGGACTGGATGGCCCATGAGGTCTCCTCCAACTCTTTGATTCTATGACCAGGCAACTATAAGGCTGATGTGGGTTTGACACCTCTATCCTAGAGCCCTTCCACACAGCCCTATATCCCAGAATATCAAGGCAGAAAATCCCACAATATCTGCATTGACCTGGATTATCTGAGTCCACACTCAGATAATGTAGGATTTTCTGTCTTGATATTCTGGGATATAGAGTTGTGTGGAAGGACCCTTAGTTCTTTTTGGTTGTGTGAGGGTAATATCACGAGGTTGTTATCACTCTACCTTCTATTGAATTAAGTTGGTTTATTGATGTGTTGACTTATTTACGATAGACTCAAAAGGTCAATTCTAGTTGATACTACCCAGTAGGATCCAGAACTTTGCATGCAGAGCATGTATTCTACATTTGAACTTTTTAACCTTCCCTTGAGGTTATACAATAAATTGATCATATATTAAGAAGTGATAGAAGATGTATTGTCGAAGGCTTTCATGGCCGGAATCACTGGGTTGTTGTAGGTTTTTCCGGGCTATATGGCCATGTTCTAGAGGCATTTTCTCCTGACGTTTCACCTGCAAGCATCCTCAGAGGTATGTTTGCCATAGATTCAGGCGAAACGTCAGGAGAAAATGCCTCTAGAACATGGCCATATAGCCCGGAAAAACCTACAACAACCCAGTAAAGAAATTCGTTCTTTACACAACATCTAAATGTGTAGCATGCAACTGAATCATATGAAACATCTTTTAGCTGTGATATGACATTTATGGGCTCAGAGAGAGTACATTTTTCAGATGCAGTTGATTGACCAATGTTCAAAACGGCATGCTGGGTTAAATGAATCCTTAGCTGGGTTAGAAAGGTTGCAAATTATGTCCTTAAATCTGACTATTTTTATACTCTGCCCTTAGGTACTGCTCAATATTACCTCAACCCTTTCTTGGGTTGCTTGCGGGGGCTACATTTGAATGGGGTGACTCTCAACTTGGAAGGAAAGGCCAATGAGACAGAAGGGGTGCTGGTGAACTGCACTGGACATTGCCGAAACCCCTTGGTGCCATGCCGGAACCATGGCACTTGCGTGGAGCATTATAGCCACTACACTTGCAATTGTTCTGTTTCTGCCTACGAAGGACCTTTCTGCAATCGAGGTGAGAGCTGGATTCAAGAGAAGGAGGGTTTGGGGTAGTGATATGTTTGGGTTTTGAATTTGTAGTGAAGCAAGGAGAGGTGGGAGGAGAAGATAGGAGGCCTCCTTTTTATTGAGCTCTAGCTGTCCTCCTAACCACTGCTGTGTTTCCCTGTTTTTTGGCAGACATTGGTGCCTACTTTGAGTCAGGTGCTTGGATTCGCTATGATATCTTGACCATGCCCATGTACGTTGTACGAGAGTTTGCCAACATGCTCAATCAGCCTCTTCAGCCACTTCCTGGCTACAACCTGACTGGGGAGGAAGTGGGGCTCAGCTTCCGCACTTCCTCGGCTCCTGCTGTCCTACTTTATGTCAGCACGTTTGTGCGTGATTATATGGCCATTTTGATCCGTGACGATGGTGAGCATGACGGAGGGTTTCTTCCTGTAACCTCCAACTCTTGACTTCTTCATGTATCCACCCAGCCATTTCATTAACTTCATGCAACCTTTTCCTTTTAGTTTCCTTGATATATCAGCAGTACCTTAACACACCTTGGCTGAATGTATATACACGGGAAGGGATCAGAGCCCCACCAGTTCCCCATATATTTAAATCCATGAAGTTCAGACAGAAAGTATGTCCGCTTGCATGTGTTTATGTATTTACTGAGCTTCATGGTTTTAAATAATCTTCATTTCTAGAGCATAAACACAGCTTTTTAGCCACATGTCTTGGATTTCTTAGCATTTGTCTTAATTGCTAAGACAATCAAACACTTAAGACAGAGGCTAACAAATCCAAAAGGAATTTCATTCTAAGCTAAACAGCTGTGTCAAAGAAAACGAAGGGGTGTTTTGTTTTCTAAAATGAGCACTCTTGGACAAAATGGGTAATGAGAGAATGAACGGTGTAGTATTTAAAATGTAGAGACTTGTCTTTATCCATATTGTTTAAAATATGAATGTTTTTATACTGTTTTTATTTAAATTGTATATTTATGCTTTTGGTTGTGGGCACTGCGGTGTGCTGGTTGTTAGCCGCCCTGAGTCCCACTGCGGAGGTCAAAATAGGACGGGATACAAATGTCCGAAAT